>NC_049980.1:30494452-30552064 GCF_000003815.2 Branchiostoma floridae | reverse complement strand
TGAGGTCCTGTTGCCATGGTACCCCCATCTCCTGGGCCACACCCTCAGATGAGAACACATGGGTGGCATCGAATGACACCCAAGGGAGACTGTCCACTCTCTCTACGGGGAGGGGCAGCTCATGCAAGAGACTGTTTTGTTCTAAGGACGGGACAGATTTGTGCAGGGAGGGGGACAGGATGTTGTTGATGGAGTGGAGGGATTCCTGTAGTGTCTCAATTTCCTGTGTGGAAAAAAACCCCAGATGCAATATGTTATTCTAAGCTCTGGCTCTTTTTGAAATGAATCTTTTCTGCCTAGATATTGCCAGCTTCTGCTTGGATTTGTTACTTTGGATCTTGTAAATTGGCATGTGGGTGGATAAATGTTAGACAATTAATTTATAGAAGACACAGTACCCATTTGCTACTCAAGAAACTTGTCAGACTTTGTAAATGGTCAAACATTTCATGTAGCATCCACTATAGGGCTGGGTACCGGTACAGAAAATTCAGGTCCAGGTCCGGTTCAGGTCCAGAGGATCAGGTCCAGGTCCGGACCTGAACCTGGACCTGATTCAGTATGACTCATACCAATGGTCCATTTCACTACAAAGAAATCTGTTTGGTGGACTATTTGACTCACACTGGCGTCTTCAAATCCTACAACGCTAACTGCACCTGTGCGATTGGCTGTGAAACTTGACACAAATGACTATAAATTAACTCTACTCTACTTCACTCGTTATTTTCTTCCACCTGCAAGTGCCAAAATGTGTGAATGCCTGATAAAATAATCTGTTTATTTTCTAAACGGTCCAACATCCGGTCCCCCTAATTTTTTCAGGTCCGGTTTTTCTGGACCGGTCCAATAAGAAAAAACGGTTTTGTACCGGTACGCTGTACCGGTACCCAGCCCTAATCCACTACCATTCGTGAGTAACTGAGACAAAGACCTGAAGTCCACCACTAGAGGTATTTGACCAATGGGGTTAATTTGATCCAACTGGAGTTGATAATGGCATATTCTAACTGTTAGGCACATCAATAGACAGATTGATCAATGCAAAATGCATATTGTAAAATGTGCAATGGTTATTGTACACCCTGTCCTTGGTGCTGAAACAAGCATCAAATGAATTTCATTGAAATCATGCAGAGAATCAATCAATAAAAATGAAGTGATGAGGTACAGACAATATATAAACAGTGACTCCAACTCAAGCTAAGAATAAATATGGGCCATTCCAATGTAGTTGGCTATTTCTTGGAATTAAAAGTTATAGATTGAGAAAAAAAGATGTTTTGATTGTGTTATCACAAAGGATTCTGAACTGTAGTAGAAATGTAGAGGTTGGGAAAATCACCTGTTCAGTGGTGTTCATGGCAGATTTTGTGTAGTGCCTGTGCACTTGGTACATGACATGAGGGTCCTTCATGTGGTGCAGGGTCAGGGATTTCACCAGGTGCCTGTTTTTCTGCAGGTTTCCCGTGAAAGGTCTATCCTCGCTGAACTCTTCCTCATAGGCATGGTAGAACAGCTCTGTCAGCTGAAAAGTGTCACAGTGGGCTGATTAGTCTGTGATGGTAGTAGATGCACAATTTCATTTTATTTAAAGGGTGATTTTCCTTGTTACTGCTTCATAACTGTACCTGTAACACCTGTAACATCACTTTGACCTTACTCAGGAGACCAATCAAATCTGGTCAAAGAGGACAGGTGGTTACCATAGAGGCTTGGGTCTATGGAAAAGTCATTTTAGGGAGCACCAAAAGGGGTTACATTGGCCTCACAGGTGGTCCTTATGTAGAGGCAGTCACTTGTACAGTTTTCAGACTGTGTATCAATGGAAAGGTGGTCCTTATGTAGTAATGGTTACCTATACTGAGGTTTAAGTACATCCTCCCTTACCTCCTATGCCCGGGTACACTGTATGTATAGATGGTTGGTGACACAGCAACCCTTACCTCCCATGCCCAGGTACACTGTATGTGTGGATGGTTGGTGACACAGCGACCCTTACCTCCCATGCCCGGGTACACTGTATGTGTAGATGGTTGGTGACACAGCGACCCTTACCTCCCATGCCCGGGTACACTGTATGTGTAGATGGTTGATGACACAGCGACCCTTACCTCCCATGCCTGGGTACACTGTATGTGTAGATGTTTAGTGACACAGCGACCCTTACCTCCCATGCCCATGTACACTGTATGTGTAGATGGTTGGTGACACAGCGACCCTTACCTCCCATGCCCGGGTACACTGTATGTGTAGATGGTTGGTAACACAGCGACCCTTACCTCCCATGCACGTGTACACTGTATGTGAAGATGTTTAGTAACACAGCGCCCAATCTCCACATCCTCTTCCCTAGACATCACCTCCTCCATACATGTCTCCAGATGGGGGCACAGAGCTGCACAGGAAACAAATTTGATTCATTGTTGGTTCTCAGACTTGTGCAGGAAATTTCTTAAGTGGGCAAAATAGAAGTTACAATTCAAAGAAACACTAGGGATCCCAGTGCATTGCTCCAAATTTTTAGTAACCAAAGGTTTCTCAACATCTTAACTAGGCTGATATGTACGTAACAATGAGACTGACAATGAATATTAAACTTTTAAAATGTAGAAAATATGAAAAATATCAAATTGGAAGCGCTAAAATAGGACCATTCGGGCGTCGATTTGTAAAATGGACACTGAGAATTTGTGAACCCAGAAATTGTAATGGGTGTAGCCTGAAATGATGACACCATATTGTGTTTTATATTTAGTAATATGTACATGCATGTACTCACCCTGTATTGCAGCCCTACTGAAGATGACGCCCGGCCCTCCCATGCAGAAGTTCCTCCCATTCAGACCCAGCTTGTTCCGCACCTCGGGGAAGCCGTAGCCTGGCTGCCCCATGTACACCTGTACAGGCAGGTGACAGAACACACCTGTCCTTAATCTCCTACATGTAGGCCTGTGATGTTTTCTAACATTGAATGGGTTTTGTCTACATAACATGCAAATGCCATTTAGAATTACAGTAAATCTTTGTAAAAAAAAAATACCCCCCAAAAATGGTTCTTAGGCCACACCAATTTAATTTCTTGGTTCACGGATTCGCTCGCTCCTATTTTTTGGAAAAAAAAATAAAAATAAAAATTACCACTCAGCAAATTTTCACCATTAATGAAGCCATTCAGCAACTTTCTGGTGTAGCAAATTGGCCTTTATATTATAAGCTCCTTAAAGTGTGGGTACAGGTGCTGTTACTGTACAATAATAGTGTTTTTGTACTTTTTTCAAGCTGAAAACTTTTTTTCTTTGTGTTTTGGATTAGCCGTTACCTTTACCCCAACCATTTTACAATTTTTATTTTTATTTCGCCCTCTCGCTCCATATTTTTTATGAAAAAATCCGTGAACCAAGAAATTAAATTGGAGTGGCCTTAGTGGCAAATGTTGACACATACATGTAGATATTGGCACACCAAATCCTTGTGTGTGTTTTTGATGCACTTGTAACAGATTAGCCCTCAACAGAGGCTCTTAGTGGGTGTCACTCCACCATCAGGGAAAGTTATGTTAAGTGGCTGTTATACTTTTGGTCCAAAGAAATTGAGCTGTCATTTCTAAAAACAGTAGCTGTTCCAGTCAACAACATGCAGGAAACACAACCCCCTTATGAATGTCCCTCTGATGTTGTACTGGGTTTTGTTTTGTAAGATGGCCTTGGTAAACAATTAGCAGCCCACCTGTACAAACAGGTAAACAGAGGGCCTCATTCTGAGTAATACAAAAGACTGATTGGGCCACACTGAGTGGATTTCTTCGTTCTTGGATTCTTAAGAAATATAAGCTTGAAAACGGGTTCTGATCATCAGTTAATAGTATGTACTACGTTCCTCAGTTAGCACAACTAATTATAGGGCATGAGTCAGATGCAACTTTTCCTCCCAGCCCTCAATTTTCATGATTTAATCCCTGAGAATGAGTACACTTGCAGAAATATTGCATGAAAATTTCTGTGAACCAGGAATTTTGGTGTGGCCTAAGGATGATCCACAGGTAGGCCTAGCACCCAATCACCCAACATAAGAACTTTGAACATAAGATCTTTCGTGAAAAATAAGAAAGCTAGTGCTGGTCTGCCATTATTGTTGACATTCGGATCAAATTAACCTGCTTGGAAATATTTAAGTGGTTACAAAGAGCAGCATTATTCTTCAAGAAATCTGACTAGATAATATATTCAGGCCATGTTTTTATGTCAAGATGATAATTTCACAGTGTTAGGTTTATCACTTTTTTTGCAGTGAAACTTTCAAGCTCATGAATCAAAGAGTGTACATGAAGAATAACAACATTCCATTGACTTGAACCATTTCCCTCCATTGTCTCTCACACGTTTTTAAGTATTATGTAAGAAAGGTTGAGTGTAACCACCTCTTCAAGGAAGCATAGCCCAACAAAAACAGTGCAGTCTCTGATACCTGCACTAATTGGAACCCACTCTACCATGTCCACTTCTGGGTAATCATACACTCTCCTCTTTGTTATGGCTCGGTCTGAAGTTGCCATTCCTTCCACTTAAGGCTGAAAAGGCTTGGGAACTTAAACAGGTGGAAATGTCTCAGGCGCTGGTGTCAAAGACTCGTGTTGCCCGATCGGTGAAAACAGTATTTTGACAGCTTTTGTCACTGTTGAGTTAAAGTCTTTGAAATATGAAACTAATTTCATAACAAACAAATGAAGGAGAGAAAACACATACCAGGTCTGCAACTGTTTTCTGCTTGAATTCCTAGCTTTCTCTGTTTCCTCATATTTGAAACATTGCCAAAAAGCAAGAGTGCTATTTCCTTGTTGCTTGTTGAGGGTACTAGTAGTTATTTTATCCCATTTTGCTTAAAACAATATTACTTTGACAATCCACATTTTGTCATCATTTGTAGCAAATAAAGTAACATTATATCAGTCTAATATCTAGTCTAATATCTAACTAGTGCAAGCATATCAAATGTTTTTGTAACAAACTTATGGCAGTAACAAGGTTATTGGCATTAGGCCCTTAATACCAATACTTGATTTAACTTACAGTGACTGACAGTCCATGGGATCTTACCAATTACTCCGATTTATTCATTAACATCTGTGTTTAAATCTGTGTCAAAATCCTTCCCACATGTTTTGATGTATAGGGGTGGTGCCCATGTCTGTTTCTATAGCCTTTGGGCTCCACATGCCACTACTGTAACTAGTGTGTTCAACTCCTGTACTATTTCTCAGTAAGTTCTGGTGGAGGGCAAAATGGGTCTGTACAATTTCAATTTGTCAAGGTTTCTACTTGACCTGGTCAGTTCAAACCCCAGACCTTCAGAGTGCAAGAATTAAAATACCCATATTCCTTTTAAGTTAGTAACAGGTGGATGGTCACCTCTACATTGCCCCCTTCCATTTGCATAAAGCAACCCCAGACCTTCAGAGTGCAAGAATTAAAATACCCATATTCCTTTTAAGTTAGTAACAGGTGGATGGTCACCTCTACATTGCCCCCTTCCATTTGCATAAAGCAACATAAAAAATACAGCAAAATCAACAATATATACAGATATATAATTCAAAATGTATATAATATAAGATTGGTTTATTGGTTCAGTCAGTGAACAATAAAATACATTGCAGCTACTTCTACACAGCAGAAGGTGCTGAATTGTGCAATTTATACATTGTACTTCATACATGTGTAAAATCTATAAAGTATATGGCAAATATGAGTAATATCAAGCATAATCCAGACTAACAAACTCTCCTCCTCACCTTCTTGCTACTGTCTATCTTCCCCAGGAATTGCTTCAGCCTGTCCACATGTATGTAGGAGTCGTCGTCTGCGCGCATGAACCAGTCGTACTGCTGCCCGTGGGTCTGGCACATGTATTGCAGCATCCGGAAGGCCTTGCCCTGTGGGGGGTACACATCGTCCGACACCCCGGGGAGCGAGACGACGGGAAGGCGGTCATCTTCCCAGCTGCCGTGCTGGGAGAAAAATTCCACCTGTACAGGATACATGAGGGTATGTCAAGATAAGTTCTTAAACCGAAGACTTTATGTTCTAACACATTTATGATAGGGTTAGGGTCTAGGGGTTAGGGTTTGTGTTTGTGTGTTGGAACATGTACATTATACATGATTGTACATCAAGATAAGTTCTTTAACTGCAGAACCTATGTTCTAACACAACTATCATAGGGTTAGGGTCTAGGTGTTATAGTTAGGTTTAGGGTTGGGCTTGGGTTAGGTTCTAGGGGTTAGGGTTTGGGTTAGGGTTAGGGTGGCAGGGCTGGGTTAGAGTTAGGTTAGAGTTAGGGTTAGTGTTAGGGTTAGGGAAGAGTTAGGGTTAGGGGTTGTTGGAACATTGGGGTGTGTTAAACCATCTGGATAGCCTTACCCTCGAAGGCACACTCAAAGTCCATTTCAATAAATCAATGAAAGCCAGTGTGATAACAGTAGAAGCCCATGTGATAACCAAGTTATCACCTGGTCAGAAACACCTGTATCAAACAAAACCTACCTTTGAGACCTGCCGTCCCCATGTATTATTGCATGCCGTTGCCCTGGTGTGGAGAAACTTTCCTGCAGTCATCACTCCTACATACAGGGGCTGGCGTACCGTCAGCTCACCTGAAATCCCTGCAGGGAGCCAAAATCAGGTAACAGATATATCATGCATAACGGACAGCTGAAGCCAAAGTTTCAGGAATGCAAGGAAAACATTTTTACACTTGGCCATAGCACCAGGAACCTGTACTGTATTCTTTCTTAATAGCTTTCTTAAAATTCTTTCTGCATAGCTCTAGATAATTTTTATCCAATTGTTTGATTGTAGCACTACCTGTAATAGTATCTAGTATTTAGTATCCCATGCAATACTATTGAATCACTGCATTTAGCCCATGTGGGCAGGAACATGCAAATGAATAAAGATCTTAATCCTACTCTTGCAAAACACCAAACATTATTTTTTTTCAGGAGAGACAAGTGAAGTGATGTTGTTCTTCAGCACCAAGGACAGTAGCTGCAGTAGGTTGAACTGTACAGAATGTCCCTCTCACACCAGGATGGATTCTGACTGATAAGTGTGGTGGTTCTTTAGTACTAGTGTGATCATGTTGTTGCTCTTCTCAAACACAGGACACATTCAATCTCTAAGCAAGTCCCTAACCGATTCTATGTAGCCATCTTCATCTAAGTGGAGGGAGAAAAAAGGTGAGAAGTGTCTTTCCCAAGGGTACAACTATATATAGACTCCCTGTCAACATCAATAAAGGGTCAGAAGGATGATGCCTGAAACACAACGATTTACCAGTTTCAATGTTTTGTTAAAGTCTTCATTATAATGACAGGAGAGAGTGGCACTGCATATATTGCCTCTACTCTAGTTAGATCATGGCACCCTAAGCAGTTTGGGCAGGGTGCTCTAGGAAATAGCTTTAGACTCTCTGTCAACAACCCTAACCACAAAACTACCTTGACAACATTTGAACAGTCACTTTGATATCTTACCTGAGTCTGTGATGTCTGCACTCTGCCCATCAATCCCCGCCAGCAGTGAAATGAGGTAAGTCGGGAAGGGGAGGAGGATGAATATGGTCGACAGCGCGATGCCCACTATGGTGCCTGACAGGAAGGGCAGCAGGCACTTGTGATGGAGAATACTGGACAGCCTGGGCCGTCGTCTGTGGCCTCGGACCCACATAGATGCCTTCATCGCTCATTGTAAGTCATGCATGGTTCGCTGCAGACAACCTGTTGACAAATTGGTTAGGAATCAGAAACATTTTACCATCTGTTGTTTTTTTACACTCGTGACCTGGGTGCAATAAAACGTCTTTGTGAATTGCTTCACTTAACCCCTGTGGTCCTTTTGTGTGCTGTTATTTTTTGTTTATCTAAATAAATAAACGAGCTATAAATGTACTTTGCCATGCTTTGTATGTTAGAAATGTCCCAACTGTCTGTTCTATGCATGTGGAAAATTGTTCTATGCAAAAACAATCACTCTGTACTTCAAGCAACCTTTCTTTTAAGACCAGGTGCCACTGTGCATTCAATAATACACTCAGATGATATTTGATTTGAGCATTGCTGCTCTTTTTCATCCTCTACTCTATTAGTCTCTGTTTTGCAATTTTGAAAATGTCTGGAGGTCTACTGTTCCTCAAAAATATGTGCTACACAATGTATCAAACATAATGTTACAAGTTAACACAACAGATAGTGACAAATTTTGCAGTGACATTTCAGATCAACACTTAACACTTATCATTGTCAGGCTATACACATATGCCGGCTTGCATTATGACCAGTGATACCCCACCATGCAATACACTTCATGATGCTATGAACGAGTACATAGAGGATTTTCAAAGAAAGCTTATTAGCTACAGTAACTGTATAATCTAAGTAACGCATTTCTGTTGATGAATAACGTTGTTGAGGGAGAACTGTTGTCATTGCCCCCTTGGAAACACAAGTCCTTCCAGCTAGTTTTCATCTTCTTTTGTCCGTGGTTTAAGCCCCGATGTAAGGTCGGGACAAAGGTCATAGGTGAGTGAAATATTGCACCACTTGGGCGACCTGGGGGGCTCCGCTTTACATCGGCCTATTCACACCCTGAAAACAAGGTTAGAGCAAACACTTAAGAAAGTTACTTTTCAAGTCAATGGTGAAACATGCTATGGAGATGTTCAGTTGTTCTCTAGTTAAGCCCAAAGAATAGGGAGAATGGCTGCATGCCCCATGCTATAAAATGCCAGACTTTTTTCCACAGTCAACGTGTTTAGTAATTTGTTTTGTTCTCATGTTTTGGTAATTTTGTAAGCTTGCCATCTAAGATTACAAAACATGTTCTTCAACACTTTGTATAACCGGAATGTAACACTCAGTTTTCACAGCTAATGTGATTTGCCACCAGTTAAACAGAACACTAGTACTGCACTTTTTGTGCATATTTAAAAGATCAGGTTATACGAAAGCTATACTGGTTATTGTATGGTTTATCTGCACAATTTGGGCCTAAAATTTTTAGAGTATTTGAGCTGAAAAGTGTTTTTTAAATGTCTGATACAAACAACATTATTTTATGATCAAAGTCATCACTCGTTTGGTATTAGATGAAGAACAAATGGAACAATTTCTTTATTTCCAGAATGGCTGTAATACTTAACAGAAATTAAAAGCGAACAGGAGAAAAAAGTTGATGAAACACAAGAAATATGAACTGAACCATTTACATTGTGTCACCAGCCCTTTCGTTTGCCATAAATATAACATGACAGTCCCTATAATTTACCAATTAGTTTGCAACAGTTGGATGCTCAATTGGCGATCCCTGCAGCTTAGTCTCAGTCATCACTCTTGAGTCCCTTTGTTAAGGTGCCATGTTGAATTATAAATGAGTCCGCTGCATGTGGTTATAAATAATACACCTGTCCTAAAGATAATCACACATATGGGAATGAAGGTTCAAGGCAACTGCATCTTTATATGCGATCTCTGGGGTATAGGACATGGCAAGTTAATTGCCTTTTTGTGCTTCATTGACATGTTGTCATTTTCTTTGTTTGCGCATACCCCTAATGTAAAGCCAGGTTCACACGTGCGTATACACTGAGTCTCAAGTCCGTATGTGGTCTGTTTGGAATTCTTTGCCTACCAGGCTTCACAGGTCGCTGATATATTGTAGAAACTGCACAAATATAGACACATAACATGCCAGGGGAGTTAGCTGTCCGAGAAGTACGGTTTGCTACCAGCTAACTCTGGCTATATTTATCCAATTTCAATTTTTACAGCAACCTGTGGAGCCTGGTAGATGCTAATACTTCTATATGGACCTCATACGGACTTGAATATATACGCACGTGTGAACCCACCCTAAGGGGCATTACGCCTTCCTTTCGGCACGTTCAGAGGTTACAGACAAGCTAACGTAGCATGTCACCCGGGACGTGGGAAAGGTGAGAAAGGGTGCTGCCGTGTAAAAAAAATTGATCATGTCTACACGCGTCTATTTTATAAAGTTAAATATATACTTCAGACTTTAACCTTTGAGTTGAATTAAAGTTGATCAAATGACAATCTGATATCTATTTTCTTGCCATGTGGGAAGCACAAGTGTTGATTTCATATGGCCTTGCTACTTTGCCCCCCAAAGTAAAATTAATACCGCCATACATATGCGTAAAATAGGAGGCAGTTCTAAAAAGTTGTAGATCTCGAAGCAGATGTAAAAATGCGAAATCGTAACGTTTCTCAAACTCCTGTTTGATTGGAATGGGGCGTGATGAGAAACGTTTCAATGCTTGTAGTTTGATGTACTACTTCTTTATTTTATGTAAATGTTCCACTGTATGATGTATGTGTGTTCGATGGCACCCAACCTCAACATGTATTGCTTGTTGCAATTTCAAAAAAATAAAAATAATTGTAAAACGTTACGATTTGCCTTTCTACATCCGAATGAAGATCGATCACTGAAAATTGCCACCTTTACGTTTTTTTCCAGTGTGAACACGTTAAGATATGTGCCAAAACGTGTCGGAATGTGTTTATCTGATGGACTCCTCACCTCAGGTTCAACAAGTTAACCTCACATTGTCCTGTAGATCGACCTCATAAAAATTCCAGCCACTCCGCGGCAAACTTTGACCTGATGCAGAGATCAAAGACGTTATACAAAAGTATATAACGTCCTTACAGAGATAAAACAAGCGTTACCGCCTGGTCCTAGGTCACAAAATGACACCTTATACCCTCACCTGATTGTACCAAAATGTTAGAAATTCACGCAAAGATTGCTTTGGAATTTCTAGTTTGCAATTCATCAAACTTCACTGTAATTTTTGTTGTATTAATAAAGCTTCCTATAATAGCGACTCACTCTTTTCTAAGACAGCGTGGCATTTGAATCTAGAACCTTAGACATTTTGTACAGTCAAAATCAAAGCAGGACGAAAGGTGTCACCCGAAGATCCGGCAATCTCCTGGCAACCGTGGCACGTTCTGAATAGCCTGGAGTCCAGTCTTGTTGGCTTTAGTTACTCCTAACGGTGGTTACTCTGACAACAATTAGCGGCCAGTGGTTGCGGACCAATATAGCTAATTAGGCTGTCCTTGAGGCTACGCTCTGAAAGCCACCCCACCCCCGTTATTAGCAAGGTGTCGTTGTAGAAACGTTTGCATAACGTTCAGTAAAACTGTGTTATCTGCATTATCTTAGTAAACATAATAGCATGGAAACGTTCAAATATACATTACGGTCATCATATATATATATATATATCAGGTATCGCATATATTTAGCAGCTATCAAAAATCAATCGATGGTGACTGCAAATTATGACCATTGCCCCTAACACGACAAGTAAATAGTCAAAACCTTACTGTGTGAAGGTTTTTTTTTTTTACATATTTTATGGTCAAAACAGACGTGAGCATTCTGTCAAAATAATATCATGGCCGGCCTGTGCCGTTTGGTAAATGTCCGTACGTTAAGCCATGAGTAGGTCAGGCGTTCTCGATAAAAACGTCATTCAACTATTGAGGAATGTCCATGTAGCTCGACTGGTAACAGACTCACAGTTAAATACGTTAAAGGTGATGGGCTATATAACAACCCCTCCATGTAAAATTATACACTGCTACTGAAACAGCTAGGAAACTTGTTGCTCTGTGAGTCACTAGGCACTAAGGCAAGGGTCTGAACGCATGAAATAACGAATTCAACTTTCCCAGACAATGTACGTCCTGTTTTTAAGACTTTGTACCTCCGGTTTCTATCAAACAGCCGCATATTTCTACCTGTCACCCGATGAATGAATCATTCATGGGCTGCACAGTTCGCCGTGACCCGCTGAATGGACGTGCGTTTCTATGCTCGACACGAGTGCAAGCGACTTCCCCGCCTTGGCAAACAGACGTGTTTAACACATGAAATATGGCGATGTATGAAGAACTGCTTAGTTCACTGTATCCCGCACGTACATGCACACTAGTCTCTAACCGACCGAACCGACTCCACCTTCAAGAATGTGGCGCTTAGTAATAAGATTTCTTGAAATAAGAACACCGATCTAGCGATCTATGACTGAACAAAAATTCCCAAGAAAACAACGTGATGATATACATATATAAATATATACACAGAGAAAGAGCGAAAGAAAGAGAGGTCGAAAGAGAAGAGAAATCTAACATTCCCCTCATCAATGGACGTAAGGTTACGAACTCACCTTATGTTCCGCGTACTGAGCGAGCCCGCGTCAGTCAGTCATTAAGAGGATTCTCCGCATTTTCCCTGCGTGTTGTGGTGTGTTGGTGCCACACTGTGTCGGTTCTGACTGTCTCACCGCTCGGCGCTACCATCTCACGGACAGGTGGATCTGTAAGTCGGGCTGGAGACTACACCCCATTCTGCTCAGGTGAACCCACACAAACTGATGACCCGAAACATCTCAGAAATGCGCCGCACGTTTAGCTACTATACTCAGAGAAGTATCACATCAATCCTTACTAGAGCGCGTTTCCTCTTTGTATACACATTTTTTTCTTCAAAACGTTGCACCCCCCCGTTTCGTCCATCCCCACGCCCCATTAGGCATACCTTTGTTGTGACAATTACGTGAAATTCCAGGTTGAGGTGCGGGGTCGTGTTGGCTCAGGTCCCGTTACGCAAACAGGTTCGGGTTACGGCGAGAGCCATCTTTACTTAGCAGGTATCAATCCCCAACTACCTGTTGGAATAGGCGAGACCAACTATGGGCCGGGGGAGGACAGGTTAGAAAAATCCTTGTACAAGTGATTTTTGACACTCTTTTTCCAAGAATGCTACCTTAGTTTAAACAACAGTAGAGAATTATACTTCCGTAGGAGAAGAATTGGTAAAAAAAAATGCACGACGGAATATTTGTTCGAGAAAACTCCCCCTGGTGACAAAGAATGGTAGAGTCCCCGTTTGCGCGCATGTCCTGGGCAGGCGACAACCCGAGCAGGTAGAAACGGGTTGTTTCTTCACGAGGACATCTTGGAGACAGTGGCCGGAATGACCGTTACTCTCTCACCTATCCGGCGGGTTACATCAAAGGGAGGCCGGCGTCACAGGTAGCCAGACACCCAAGGTGTGTTTACGTATCCTCCCCGTGTGTACTGGACAGTTTCATACACGTTATGGGTTTTACATGTATGTGTGACCGTTACTTCAATAGAATGGTTACGTAGACTTCGCACAAATATGTAACGTGTACGCTACTGGGTGTACAGGCGGTTGTTGGTTAACGTGGATCTGTTTTAGAAACACTACACACCAGCTAGGGGATGACTAGTAATACTAGTTGCTCTGAGGATTTGGTGTCTTACCACGAATTATTGATTTTTTTGACGTGAAATAATGTGGTCTTTCAGTAAGGTGAATTGAAAGATGCCACCACTCATATGGTTTGCAGTAAAATTGGCCAACAGGTACGCGACAGATCCTTCATAATAGATCTAAAGCTCTTGTTTCTGACAATAATATTTCACAGAACACAATCAAATGTCCCTATCGTAGGATGATAGCACCAGATCAAATAGCGTTCCCCAAATTTTCCACAATGCTTTCATCCATAACAATCAGGAGTACAGGTGGTTGTGGGTTACACTGTTTTATAAACACGTACCAGCTATGTGGTAGCTAGTAATACTAGTTGATCTGGGGATTTGGTGTCTTACACATATTGATTTTTTTGAGCGTGAAATAATTACGTCTTTTCAGTAACTTAAATGAAAAGATACCGCCACTCATATGGTTTACCAAAAAATGGCCAACAGGTACTGTACAGATCCTTGATAATAGATGTTAATATCTATCTCAAAGCTCTTGTTTCTGACAATATTTCACAGAACACAATTAAATGTCCTTATCGTAGGATTATGGCACAAGATCTAGTAAATTTACCCCAAATTTCCCATGCTGCTTTCTTCCATAACAGACAGGGGTACAGGTGGCTGTGAGTTAACGAGGATTTGTTTGATAAACACGTACGAACCAGCTATGGGGTAGCTAGTAATACTAGTTGATCTGGAGATTTGGTGTCTTACCACATATTATTGATTTTTTTGGTCGTGAAATAATGTGGTCTTTCAGTAACATAAATTGAATGATGCCGCCACTCATATGGTTTGTCTAAAATGGCCAGCAGGTAATGTACAGATCCTTAATAATAGATGTTACTATCTATCTCAGAGCTCTTGTTTCTAACAATATTTCACAGTAGGATTATGGCACCATGATCTAGTAATGTTCTCCCAATTTTCCACAATGCTTTCATCAATAACAGACAGGAGTACAGGGCGGTTGTGGGTCAACTAAGATTTGTTTGATAAACACGTACGAACCAGCTTAATACTAGTTGATCTGGGGATTTGGTATTATACCACAAATTATTGATTTTATTGGTGTTAAATATTGTCGTCCTTTCAGCAATGTAAGATGAAAGATTCCGCCACTCACACGGTTCACCTTAAATGATTTTATAGTATATATAAAGTGGCTACCATGTTCCCTACAGGTCATCAATAATCAATGTAAATAGCTCAAAAGTCTGGCTTATGTCAATATTTTACGCTTTTGAACATTAAATGCCCCCGATTGTAGGGTTATGGCACCAGATCTTGTAATGATCTCCAGAATAAGATTTCCCCTAATGCTATCCACATCCTATCCACAACAACTTAATTTCCTGTCATGATCGTTCTCTGGCATTTCAAGTGTTTACCCACGGCAGAAGACCACCAATATATGACGTACTTAGGAACAAGGCAAAGCCGATATGCAAACAGATCCTGCGGGATTTCAACACGTTCGTTTGACACAAGGACATCACATTTGTACTCTGTGATTACCCATTGGCTAAGTAAAGGCTCAGCTTACTGGTACATGTCGCGTGTAAAGAAATGATGAGACACTGACGTTTTTTGTCACTCCGGTCCTACGATAGGGACATTTATTTGGGGTCCTTCTAAAGTTATACTAATGATAATTAAAACGTATATTAATATTGTTGCCTAAACTTTCCTGTATGCATTTGTTATACGTATCTTCACTCATACCACGTACGTACGGCTTGTAGTATTGTTGCCCTTCGAGTCATGAATGTACAACATAGGTCTTTCAACAACGTGTTGTTTATATTCTTCATTCCAGCAGGTATTTCTGAAGCAAGATTTACACACACAAACGTCACAGAATGGCTGTTGGAAAGTTGACATCGTTCCTAGTGGGCCTACTGGTGGGAGTGACAATCTCTGTAACACTCCTCATCATCGGCTCACCGCATCTGCTCTCAACCATCGCCCATTACAACAACAGTTTTAGAGAACCACACAGCAAGCCTACTGTCAACAACAACAACAACAATAAACAACACGCCACGCAGCCAAGAACTCTCGAAAGGGACTCATTTCTAGAGGATAGGTCCTTAAAGAATATAGAAACCACAGACACTCCACCGCAGAATAAATATCAAGGAGATGCCCCCATCCAAGTCATCGACATCCCCAACTTGGTGTCTCAGGAACTCAGTCTCAGGAGAACGGTGTTTGTGGGGGTTCTGACGTCTTGGAGCGTGCCTTCTAGTACACAGCAGTTGAGCGTTATGAAGACATGGGGAGCAGAGATGGCGGAGGGAGACATGACGTTCTATGCGGGGATGGAGGAGAGCATAGAGGAGGACGAAAGTGTGCCTGTGCAAAGGGTCACTGGTGAGTGGAAATAATCTTCATTTTAGAGGTATCAAAGTACATACATTGCACTGTTGTTTCAGTGTTTCGAAACTTGTTTTACCATTGTCCGGCTGGCTTAATTATTAAGCTCATATAATTTCTACCACAGTCAAGAATGTTATGTCCACAGTTGCGTTTGTGATCGTGTTTGTGTGTTCGTTTGTTTGCATAGCTCAAAAAGTTATTGGATGGTTTTGATATTTGGTATGCGGGTAAGTATCAACATACTAGTAAACAAAGGACACGTTTGATTTATGAATGGGCCTCCTAGTGGCTTTAGGTGGTACTGAACTTGAAATTTAGGTTTTGGGTATCCTAGGTTTCCAACATGCTATGGTCACGATTCATTAGTGGTAAGCATCTTTTATGCAAGGGATTGAGTTGTGTTGGCTTGCACCATCTAGCGGTTTATTTGGAACTGCAGGCTTGTACAAGTTTCTAGCATGGACCATGTTTCTAGAATATATGAAGGGACATGATTGAAGGGACTTGATGGGCTAAAGCAAAGACTTCTAATTTGAAAAATCAAACAGCTGACAACTTCTTCATAGCATAGAATCATGCAAAAGTGTGAGTTAAAAAAATATTTTCTACTCCTTCAGGTAGCACCATGGGACAGAAGATGTACTCCGCCTTGCGGCACATGTGCTATGTGCACCTGGACAAGTTCAAGTTCTTCCTGCTGACTATGGACAACACTTACGTCAATGTGCACAACCTGACCGTACTGTTGGATGGGCTACAGAGTTCGGAGGTCATCTACATGGGTAAGCTACATTGCCTTTAAGACACGTTGTGTGAGTGTGTGTCTGTGTCTGCCTGTGCATGTGTGTTTGTGTCTGTGGGTGGGTGAGCGTATGTGTATGCGTGGGCATGCATGTGTGTATTTGTGTATGCATAAGTGGGTTTGCTTCAGTGTCAGTGTCTGCCCGTGTGTGTGTGTGTGTGTGTGTGTGTTTGTGTGTGTGTTTGTTTGTTTGTGTGTGTGTGTGTGTGTGTGTGTGACAGAGAGTGTGCGTGCGTTTTTCATTTCTTCTTTGATTTGTATTATTGACGAGTGGTTTACATTGTGTCCCTAAAACTCAATTATTTTTCGTTTTTCTTTTCCCAGGCTCCAGCAAACGTGGCCCAGGCGACCCCACCGCAGTCCAGTACTGTGAGCTCGGGCCCGGTGTCGCGCTGAGTAGGAAGGCCATGCAGGGACTGTGCACTCACGTGACCAGCTGTGCGAAACTGTCAGCCAATCCCAGCCCAGCTTACAGTCTGGCCTTGTGCCTTCAGATGACCACTGCCACCAACTGTACTACAAGTGCAGAGGTATCAACTTGTTCCTCAGCTTCCTGTAGTGTTATCGCTTACAAACAAACAAACAAACGAATAAACAAACCGACAAACAAGCAAACACGAAGCAACACGAATTATTTTGGAGCTATGACCTTAACCAAGAAATTTATGCATACACCACGTATTGCCAGAGCTATTGACACTTTCAAAGTTATATTTAATATAACAAATCCATCATCATATTATACATGTAGTTGCTATTTTACAAAGGAGGGAAGTCGGGTAATTTTCTTTACCTTATTCTGTCCGAAACATTCTGATGAAAGTTATGTTCGGTAATAAACACACAAAATTTGTTTGTTTCTTGTACTTCCTTCAGTCGAAGAGGTTATTTCACAAACTCGGGGACTCGGAAGACTTCGACGGAGACCTGGACGGAAAGCAGTTTGTAGCGTCCTCCGTCACGCTCCATCCCGTGGGCCGGCTGGAGACGATGTTTAGACTTCACCAGAGCTACGTCATCAGGAGGATACAGGACAAGTTATTGTAGGTTCTTCTCTTGCAATCTGTTACGAAGAAACGTGTTCAATATCGATAAAGAACCAGACTCCTGTGATTTGAGACAGCTAGATATTTGTCTGTGTGCACGCGTGTGTGAGGTTAATGCAAAGGCTTGATTTGTTATTTTGAAGAAGACAACGTTATACATAATGCTAATACACTAGTGTTCGTTGTAGCTGGGCTCAGTCGATCATGCCCCCTTTGAAAATATGTATGAACTGCAGATATAGACTAGGTCCGAGCTCTGACTGTCCGCAGATAAATGCTCTGTTCAATTCTGTTGTGCGACTTCCAAATTGCTGTTGAAAGGAAAGACCTACCATTAGCGCACTCTTTCAACTTTTTTGTAATATCTCATTTCCAGAAATCACAAAGACTTGGAGGACAGAATTTACCGCCTCAACAGGCTCATTGCCACGACAGGGCCCCACGGGGATGTCAAACTACTGCTCGGCGACCAGGATAAATCCAAATCACCTGATGTCGTTCCCTGGCAACTGATTTATGAGGACAGTGAAGAAGAGGAACATCTTGCCGATATCTTACCAAGTCTTGGCGATGTTGTGCAGCTTTCTGTAGAAGCTCTAAGGGCTGAGGCTATGATAGAAACTAAACTGAAAGCTGTCTTTCAGAGATACCACCCCGTCACGGGCATCGAGTATAGACTAGAGTACGAGGAATCAGACGGCGATTTTGCGGCTTCGCATTTCGTGGACGTACAGAGACCGTACGGAAATCTTCGTACGGTATCTGCAACAGTAGGCCACAAAGAAAGAGTGAACTTCGTCGTGCCAGTGTTGGAAAATTCGCAACACCTCGAGGAGTTTCTGCAAATGTTTGAAAGCTCCTGCTTGACCGTCAGTGATGGGAATGAAGTCGCCCTAACGATAGTTAATTTTGGCGTAACAAAGAAGTTTAACAGGTTACACCAGTTACTTTCTCCATACGAGAAGAAATATGCGGATTTTACCATCAAAGTAATCAACGTGAAATCGGAATCGTTTTCGTACGCACGAGGAATCGAGCTCGGTGTAAGAGCAGTTTCGGACCCTGACTCCTTACTCTGTGTTCTAGACATGCACGCCACAATAAGTCCCGACTTCATGAACAAATGTAGACTCAATACGCAACGAGCAAACCAAGCCTACTTCCCCATTCCGTACCAACAGTTTGACTTATCTGCGACCAAATCGTCTTTGTTGACAGACGTTGACATAGCCCCCGGTACGGGATTCTGGTGGGAGAACAACTTCGACACTTTCTGCGTGTACAAATCCGACGTGCCGAGTTTGGAACATCTCCAACCCAGCGGCAGAAACCTAAGTGACAAGTTAACAGTGCAAAAATCCTTCAGTGTTTTTCGCGTGCCAGAACCAGGGTTGATGCTACCACAGAGGGATCGTCACTGCAGTTCTAAATTCATGACGTTCGACCAAACCGATATCTGTTTACAGAAGCAAAAAGAAATCTTGACTATGCAGAGACACTTCAGCAATTTGACGGGAAGATGATAGTGTGACTAAACGAATACATGTTGCATTTTTTTGGTTTGCTTTTGTTGCTGTTAGTAAATTACGTTTACATGAAATCAGGTCTGATGTTGTTACCTCCATGAAAGATTGAGGTATTGTTATTGATGTGTCTGTGTCTATGTGTCTATATGTGTGTGTGTGTGTATTATGTGTGTATTGCGTGTATGTGTATTATCATTATGTGTGTATTGTGTGTATGTGTATTATGTGTGTATTGTGTGCGTGCGTGTGCGTGTGTGTGTGTTGTGTTGTGTATTTCTGTGTATTTGTGGTCAGCATACCTTTTGATAGAACTTCCGGATGGATTGTGATGGTATTTATTTAGAATGTGGAAAGTGGTTGGGAAAAACGAAAGTCAGTGTCAATTTTGTGACAGTCGTCTGCTTCGCAAGTTTTAACAATGCCTAGTTTACGTCATGTCTATCATACCAGTCCTGTCATTGATATCACAATGGTTACACTTTCACACCCCACCGGCTCATTATATTTGTTGAAAAGACCGAAAATGACTCACGCGTTTCCCACGTATAAAACAATACCCTGATAATTGTGTTCTCTTCGTGCAACAATGTCCCAGACGGCAGACACCGTGCATATTTTAGGGACAAATGACCTATTGTACTGAGACCACCTACTGTACTAGGTCTCTCTATAAAGGGCCAAGAGCAGGGGAAAATCTAGTCGACATGTCAGAACTGCCAGGACGCCCCAGCTTCAAGTCTTGATATCCTTCTCTTTCGCGTCAGTCACGGAGGACAGCCGCCATACCGGTACGTCTGGTAGCCTCAATAGCAGACCCTCTGGCGCTTTTTCCCTAGTCTCTCTACCAGGCTCCCAAGATCGCTGGAAAAAATAGTAGAAATTGGCCAAATAGACTGAAAACACACCAGAGAAGTTGGTTTGCCGAGGAATACAGTTTCCCATGTCGCAAACTGTATTTCTCGCTTCTTTAAGTCTATTTGGCCAATTTCTACTATTTTTTCCAGCGACCTTGAGTGCCTGGTAGAGGCTATTTCCCCCGTCTTTTTTGGTCATAATGCACTTTTGCTGGCCATTTCTTTTTGTACTGTGTTGCTTGCTTACCGGCCTCCTAGGGCTTGCATGTTGAAATCAAGCGACCCATACAAAAGGAAATGGGAAGCAAAGGTGTACTAGTATTATGAGCAAAAAAGGCGGGGGAAAAGGGCCCCAGAGAGTCTGCTATTGATACTGTAAGTCTGCCATCGCGATTATTTGTTTTCTATGTACTTGTAGACAGACTGCCGGAACGTCATAAGGTCGATACATACTTTGAGTTTTTGAGGGTTGTGTTGTCGTTTGTATATTGATCAGAGAACTCGATAAGGAGAGTTGAACACTACCACTGTACCAGGAGTCTTTTGATTATCGGCGTAATGGTAACGTTATCTTTGTTGGGCGTATTGGCGAACGACTTTCTGCCCGTTGTTTTAGCATGGTATTGGTCTCGGGGAATAGAGGTCGCTTCGTAACATCGTCTTTTCGTCACCCGATACGGTTCTCATTAGCGTTTCTGGTCCTTAAAAGTGGGAAATTATTACTCTCCGAGCAGAGGTTGAATCGCGCAGATGTAATAGTAGTCGTAAAACAACAAGTTTTGACGACTAGTTTTGACTAGATGTTCTAACTAGTGTTGGTTAGAGGTTGAATCGCGCAGATATAGTATTAATCGGAAAGCAACAAGTCTCAACAAGTTTTAACGCGATTAAACATCTGCTTGGAGAGTAGGAAATTATTAGGCGATAGTGTCGGGTATAGATCACGATCTAGCCTGACTAAAATCAAGCCCCTAGCGGCCGGCCCTACAATTGCCGCCACTCGGGGGGAGGGGGTCATTAAGCCCAGCCGGCGAGAGCTTGTGTAAACACAGGCTAGATCACGATCTAGTGTTCCAGATCCCTTCTGTTAGCGAGAGTTGTCGTAACAGACAAAAGCAGGCTGTGACGCGCATTGTCGATGCCCGTTGTCTGTTAAAAACAAGTTATTCGACTCCTGTGCCAAACCTATATTACTTTATGGGTCGGAGATTTGGGTTTCTTTCAAAAGTTCAAAATCTTGCCCAATCGAGTCCGTACATCTAAAATTCTGCAAACAATCCCTCAATGCCCCCAATTAAAACAGCTAGCAATATTGCTACACGGGCTGAATTAGGGAGGTGCCCCTTACACTTGGAGGCCTCCCTAAACGCCATTAAGTTTTTTACTAGAGTCTGCGGAAATGTGCCATCTGATAGTCTCCAGGCAGACGCACCTTTATGTCAATTAGAACTAGACTCATTAGGTAGTAAATGTTGGGCTTCTGGTGTACCGAAAACTGCGGTTATGCCTTTGAATCTGGGTGCAGCTCACTTCCTAGCTTGTGAGCTAGACCCAGATTTCTGACAATTAGTGCAGGGACACATTTACTCTACGATTTCTTCATTTGCAATGTAATGTAAACTTCCGTGACTGTTGTATGGGCTATTAAAATGTACAAGACTGCATACAAAAGGCTAGCTCTGCATCAGTCAGCCGCGGCTGTCCTCCCCAATCGAAGTCATGTACCCATTTTTACACCTGGTTGAAGTGAGGGATGTTGTGTAAAATATATTTCTAAAAGACACAACGTCCAGACAGGGATGCCAGGAATCAAATCCGTAACCACTTGTCCATTTGACGCCACAATATGATTAGGACGAAAAGAACATACGGACACTTTTGTCATGATAATCTTTACCTTTAGTTAATCAAACGCAATTTCTTTGTCTATAGGAACCATGGACAGTACCTCAGTGGATGTACAGAAAAATCAGGTATGGTCGCTTTATACAATTTATGGTGTAAAAATTATTGGTATGATGAGAACAATCACTGGGTGTCATATTTATATGAAGTTCTTACTCTCAAAGCAGAGGTTAGGCTCCAGCTTTTTTAGTGTTTTTATAAGTGTTTTTATTTTGTATTGTATCTTGTATTGTCAAAACCTAACGTTTTTGGACCCAACAACTCAAATCCTACTGCAAGTCAACTAAAATGATGAAATGAGCAAATTTTGACCAAAATGGGAAGACTTAGAACCTATCTGTTCCTTCTAATTACCTCCATGAAAAAATGGAGGTATAGTTTTGAGTGTGTCTGTCTGTGTGTGTGTCTGTCTGTGTGTCTGTGTGTCCGCATATTTGTGGTCAGCATAACTTTAGAACCTCTTGATGGACTACGATGATATTTGGTATGTGGGTAGGGGTTGGGAAGACGAAGGTCAAGGTCAATTTTGGGCCCCATGGTGTGTGACCTCGGTACTACAGCGCAACTTCCGGTTTTGCTATCTCGGTGTTCTGAACATGCTATGGTCAAGATTTTAAACTATTAAATAGCTCTTGTGCTCAGGAAAAAATGACATAAGTTTGGGCCCCCTAGCGTCTAGCTTTGGGATAGCAGAGGCATTTTTGTCAAAAACTTCTGACGAGGATAACTCAAGAAGGGAACAACGCATTTTCATGATTTTTGGTATGTAGGTACCTTAGACAATGTTGTACAAGACAAAATACTAATTATGCAAAATAGGAGTACATTTGCATAGTTAATGAGAATATTCTATCATAGCAGTTTTTTTAATGTATCTCTTGTCCCGTACGTAATATGGTCGTGATATTTGGGTGGTAGATAGCTTTTAGCGTCATGACAAAGTGGGGCAAGTTTCAGTCTCCTAACATTCAATTGTGGAACTGCAGGGGCATTTTTGTCAAGACACTCCAAAGAGGATAACTGCAGAAAGGAACGGCAGATTGCCTGCATCTTAGGTATGCAGGTAGCTTAGGCAAAGATGTTCATAATGATATGCATTTTATGCAAATAAGGACTTAATTTGCATAATTAATGAGGAAATTGTATAATTCCACTGTTTGCAATAACTGGACTTCGATACATGTAACACTTGTTAATTATAATCGGTGGAACATATGCAGATATCAAATATGCAAATGAGGAACTTATTTGCATAATTTATTCAAAAATTTCAAAACAATCTAATGATTAATGATTTGAATTGGGAATTTTCCTTGTGACATGTGTACTGTACGTTATTCAATGATGAACAACATTATGCATAAATCATGTTAATGTTAAGTCATTTGCATGAAATTAACAAAAGCTCTAAATATTCATGGAGGTATGAGCTCGCCGAACTCTAGTTAAAAAAGTGTATGGACTGGACCACAAGTTTCAAAGAAAAGGAGGATTTTCAAGGGTTTTAGTTGGAAATATAATAAGAAAATTTATTTGCAAGTTCATGCCCCTGGGCTAATTACAAGTGCATGGTAGAAACAAGATAGCATGTAACAATGAACTATGATAAATATTAACGTTATACAAAGAGACTACTCGAATGTTATATCTAGATAGGTTGGGTTTGACTTCTTCTTTTTGGAAGCAGAGAGTGGGTTTTGTGATTTTTAGAGGAAAGTGGCTCTCTGTAAATGTGGGAAAGATAGAAAATATAACTGTATTCCCATTTTGTGCCCTCTACTGCGCATTGCAAAGTCTATGATTCATACACATTATGACAATGATCTTTATTTAATGACAATGATCTTTATTGAATATTCTTGCCCAACATGGGCTAAGTGCATTGTGTTGTATAGCTAATGTATGGGTAAAAAGTTATTACATTTCATATCATCTACAGAGTCTACTGGTTGTGTCTACCAACAGTGAATGGTTACTCTCCAAGCAGAGGTTAGGCCCCGGCTGTTTTTTGTTGGACACAGCAAAAAAAATGACAAAATAGAAAGCCCGATAAAAACGACTAAAAAAAACGTTAAAAACAGCCGGAGCCTAACCTCTGCTTGGAGAGTAGTGAATGGTCGCTAATCCTTAGTTTCGTCATGGCTCTGCGGTGACTGAAATTTTTTTATATCAAGATATTTTTCTCGCTCATATTATGATGTCTGCCCTACAGCCCAGTCTGAGTCCCGAGGCCCGGCGTCAGGCCATGCAGCGGTGCATCCGGGAAGTGGCTCACGCCTGTCAGTGCCGAGACGCCGCCTGCGACTTACAGGGGTGTCGTAAGATGAAACGTGTGTTGCAGCACTACAAGGGATGTAAGAAGAAGGTCAATGGCAGCTGCCGTGCTTGTGAGCAGCTGATTTTTCTCTGCTGTTACCATGCCAAACGTTGCCGACAGCAGAAGTGTCCAATGCCATTCTGTCTCATCATCAAGCGCAAGTTGGGTCAGCTGGAGCTACAGCAACTGTTGGGGCGGCAAGACGTGGTAAGCAAGTCTTAAAGTACAATTGAGGCGCCCCATGTGTTACAACAGCCTTAAGTCGAGCTACTGAAATTAACATCCGATCAGTCACTATTGCAATATTATTCATCGCACATTTTCCAGCAAGAATGTCGCACTTGTACCTCAGTCTGTTCTCTTATGTTCTGTGCTGTATGTGATAGTGTAATACTGTGTCTTATAAGCCCACATGGGCTGAGCGTGTAAAGCGCAGATAAAAGTCATTCATTCATAAATACAGGGCAGACACAACAGTTCATCATCATCATCATGACCCCATTTGATCAGCCTTAGGGTCAGCACAACTTGTTGTGCTGTTACAATAGGCGTTTAGTCCCCTGGCGGCGCCTATCTCCTCTTAGTTACACCTGTCCTTAGGAAAGTACTAGTATGTTGAAACACACCGAAACAAGACTTCAAATAAGTACTAATCCCAATTTCAATCTTAAAAAATCTTCTCCAACAGAGAGTCACAAGGGTCTTCTTTATAAACATTCAAAGAAAACAGGGTGTTAACCATCTCAAACTTCAGCGAAAGCCCTCTCTATTTAAGAAACCTCACCTCTGATCCCAAATCCTGATTCAACCCAAAGAACCAAACACCTCACATCCTTCCGCAAGCAACTAAAATGGTGAGGTGAGCAAATTTGGACCAAAATGGGAAGAGTCAGACCCTCCCTGTTCCTTCTAAGGCCTAGGTCCCAATTCCCAACTCGAGGCCCGGCCGAGTAGCTTTCGGAAACGAAAAATACGATAAGAAAGGCAAGAAAACACACAGAACGCAATCACATTAGTCCGGAGCATAATCTGTGTATATACCTGCGTAAACACTTTTATTTTGTCGTTTCCACAAACATCCCGGTCGGGCCCGTTTCGAAAATGGGACCTAAGCCTAACTCAAAAAGTGTATGGACTGGACAAAAATTTTCAAGGAAAAGGAGTATTTTCAAGGGTTTTAGTTGGCACCATAATCAATTGCATTCCAATTTTGTGCCCTCTACTGTGCATTGCACAGACGTCTTTCCTTCAGCTTATCTTCAGTCCGAGTCCACAGGAGACCCGGCACCAGTACATCCAGTGGTGCGCCAATACAATGGGTCACGCCAATCAGTGCCGAGACGTCGCCTGCAGCCTACAGGGATGTCATAAGATGAAACGTGTGGTGCAGCGCATCAAGAAACGGTACTTGCAAAATACAAAGTACTTGATAAACATTGAGTAAGCTAAAATTATTTAATACTCTCCTCCTTGAGAAGGTTGCTAATGAGTGTGCATTATTGATAACTATGATTGTTTTTGAGATGAAGACATGGTTGCACAGTAAAAAAGTTTCAAAGAACGATTAGAATCTCTGTGGAAAGGCACATAAAATATAGTGGCACATAGTTTCCTTGCCTTTACAGTAGCAGGGTTGTTGCTAGCCCTTCCCTTTAACGTACTTGAGGTTGCTCCTCGAACACGGGACACACACATTACATCCCTTCCGAAAGACAAGTGCAGCACCAAACGAGATGTCCCCAACCCAGGATTGATTTGGCATCTTCCAGCTATCAACTAATTCGAACCAGTAGCTCAACTGTGAGGCCGCTGTCAGTTGAGTTACATGGATTCAAAGAACGCCATGTACACAAAGTCTTCCACTTTCAATTCGGAGCAGCTTCCTGTAAGCTACCGGATTCAAGTAATAAATGATGCCAAGCACACAAAGTCATTCCTCCTCGGCTCCGGGAACTACCGAGCAAGACTGGTATCCCGAAAATAATTTCATCAGGTTGGTAGTTCGTAGAACATAGAAGTTTTCTCTTACACAACCAGTTATTCTCAACTGCTAACGTTTCTATATCTGTCAGACATCTTCCTCAGAGCTTCTAACTGGAGTTCTGCTTCTCGACGCTATATCCGAGAAGCAGAACTCCACTTAAAAGCTCTCAGGAAGATGTCTGACAGACATAGAGACGTCAGCAGCTGAGAATAACTGGTTGTGTAAGAGAAAACTCATATGTCCTACTATTCTTGATGTTTCAGTGCGCAGGAGTATAGGGAGGCCCGTCAAGTGGCTATTCTGTACGACTGCCCCACGAAGCCGTTGCCTCCGCTCGGATCATCAAGGTCATAATCATCTGGACTGTTTATACCTAACGCTAGGTTACCTTTATCCGCGGGGTGACCTCTATCCGTTTGCAACATTCTATAGATATCGCAGTTGCTTGGCTTTCTTTGAAAACAAAATTGTTCCAGGCTCACCTAAAATGGTTACAGCCTGGAACGGGTCAGTATTGACTTTGTAGATGGGTAGACTAGTCTGGCTGTGTTATTCTCGTTTCGTGTTTATACGACCGTCCGTCAACTTGAGGTGACCCACAGATAAAGGTAAACTAGCGTTATACAGGAAAGTTTTAGATTGGACAGCTTATGCTGATTCAAGTGGTAAGGTGGTGATTATGACGATCGTGCTCGTGATATAGACGATTAGAAGACTATTAATTCGTGCCATGGAAAACGTAATCATAGACTTACATGTACATGTAGTGTTGTCGCGTAAAGGAAAGGATTTCTTTCTTGCACAATTGTACACGGTACAATGTATTGTAACAATTAGTACTCATTGTAGAGAATAGAGGTATAGAAATAAGGGTTAATGACCCTCCCCGAGGTGTATATGGTGTCATAACGCCTGGTCCTTTGCTATAACCACCGAATAAAGCCACCGAGTGAGCGAAGCATGAACATGGATCATTTTTGTTTTGCTTTTGTTGCTGTCATTAAATTGTGTCGACATGAAATGAAGTCCTAAGTTGTTGTCTTTTGTAGTCACTGGATCGTCATGTGTATCTTAAGAGCTTTCAGAACAATAACCAACTTATGTGATCAATGAAATATATTTTGCCTTGCGAAAAAGTATCTTATATTTCCTTCTGAGAGACATTTTACGTTGCCGACAATGATCCAAACTCCGACGAACCCAGGAACCCTGCCTTCGTCTTGTCTTTATGCATCCAACCTAAAACTCGGCATCTATATCTATTTCGGTGGACGGTAGCTATTCCGTTTTACCCTCAAAATGGGCTTTTACAATCATTGGGGGGATTTCTAGCGTCTAGACATTCTTTAATATATTTTCCTATTTGTACCATACAAGGCTTGGCAATGTCATTATGTACTCCAGTCCATTGAGATAAATCATTGGATATTAGATGATACTAGTGATAGCCTTGTGTACAGTGAATTATGTATATAAGAATATTTGGGGCATACAATAAAAAGTGACATTCGTCTTCAAGAAACTCCGGAAAATGGGCAAACCCTCAAGTCGATAGAATATTTTTGAACTTCTTTTTTAATCTCTCGGTTTCTATACCTTTATACTTCAGTAACAAAATGAAGTAGCACATTTCAAAAACCAAAAAACGTGTTTATGATTACAATGTTACGAACATTTCCTCGTCCAGTTTAACAGTCTGACCATGTCGTGTGCACTGCTTGGCGTATTTGTGAAATTAAACGTAACGTTATACTTATAAAAGGCCCCTGCGGACATATAGACATAATCATGTATACTAAATTTAGATTCGTATTGAAACGGGAAGACATACTCGCACCCCTCTGGAACAAAGACTATGCAAATATTGTAATTTAGATAGAATAGAGGTAGAGGACGAACGCAATTTTGTGGTGGAGTGTAGATTGTATACCGTAGAGAGAAATGAATTGTATAAGGTTATACAAAACCAATTTCCTTATTTCATACACCTAAGTTATGTAGAAAAATTCATATTTCTAATGCAACTAGAAAAATCATCGATCATAAAACATATCTGCTCTTTTATCTCCACTATAACAGAAAAGCGAGGAGAAGTTGAATTTATCCAGCAATAGTCTCATTTTGTATCTGTGAACTGTATCTTTTCAACATGTCTTGTTGTGACCTATACTTAGCCCGCTGTGGCAAAAATGTGCACTAAAGGTCTTCATTCATTCATTAATCACCGAGGTAGATTAGATATACGCCAAGTAACTATGCATTTTGCGTCCAACAAAAGTACCCAGTGACACAAAGTCACAATGATGTAATGACCCAGAAAGCACAGAAGTGAAAGTGAGTAGTGAAAGCAGAAGTTTTCCTTCACAGGAATATTTGAACCTGTGCGAGTTCTTCGTAATCCTATATATATATATATATATATATATATATATATATATATATAGAATGTATAGACAAGGAGCTTTTATCAGTGATAAAAGTTCCTTGGTATAGATAAGCAAACGATGGTAAAGGCACATATTGTAGAACAACACTTTTCAGATGTCAAAGAAGAAAGCGCACATCTCATCACACATGGTATCAATATCACGTCAAGAAAGAAACGTTGTACTGTTGACGGTATGACGACGTTATACATCACTTCAGTACGAGGATGTGACGAGATTGCGTCCCAATATAGAGACACCGTGGTTTCATCTTTACTAATAATGATAATATAATGATCTTTATTTGCATGTTCCTGCCCAGGTGGGCTAAAGGCAGCAAATCCCATGGTGGGATACTAAAGACTAAGTACTACATGTAGTATTACATGCATATTTACTGTCCAATGTTTAACAGGAAATCTAGAACGATAGGTTTCCTGTTGTTCTGAAGAATCATTTTGTCGGTACCGCTATGACCGTCCTTTTTGTCCGCATAGCGGGTTGTTGATAATCATACCCCTGAGGTATCATCATGTACATATTTCCGGCAGCCGTTTGCTTCGCGCGTTTTAACAATGCCTTGTTTACGTCTTTTGTTTCATATCTCGAAGCCGCCTTTGATTGTTGACTAGTGGCGGCGTTTTATCCCCACAGGACGTCACTGAATGATGACTTACCGTCTGTCATACCAACCATGTCATGTATCACTATGGTTACACTTTACCCCCACCGACTCATAAAGTTGTTGAAAAGACCGTAAATGAATCCCACGATCGGGTCCCACGTAAAAACAATACACTAATAATGAATAATGACAATGAACTTTATTGCATATTCATGCCCCATTGGGGCTAAATACAGTCAGTTATATAATTTGTGTCCTTTGTTATTCTCTTTGGGCAACAATGTCCCAGACGCCGTGCATATTTTTAGTGATTTAGAGAAAACCCCTCCTGAGACCACCTATTATACTAGGTCTCTACAGATATAAAGGGCCAAGAGCCTGGGCGAATATTCAGTTGACCATAGACATCAGAACTGCCAGGACGTCTCGGCTTTCTTGATACCCCTCTCTTCCGCGCTCCTCTCGTCACGTCAGCAAGTTGGACAGCCGCCATACCGGTAAGCCTGCCATCATTTGTTTTCTTCTTCCCTTTTTCAATGTGTATGTAGACCGACTACCGGACGATAAGCCGGTCGATGCATACTTTGAGGGTTGTGTGCATCGCTTGTATATGGAGCAGAGAACTCGATTAAGAGGACGGAACAATACCATGGCTCTTTTGATAATCATTTACGTGGGACAACCGAAATATAACATTTGGTCGTATTGGAGAACGTTGTTCTCAGGCATGTTGACATCTCAGACATGGTGACATCTGGCTATCTCCAAGCAGATCTTACGGCATGTACGACATAAGATAGTAACAGGTTGACTAACGCCATCGTGTTGAGCATCGCTTCGCCTTGGCTTCCTTCATAGGTGATTGGCAAAGATGGCGGTGGTGACAGGGCCGTGAACATGTGGCATAGTTTAGCTCCGATTATCCAACTATAAAAGCAAAGACACGGCATAGCTGTGCTTCTTTAGGAAGTCTTATAGATATTCTTCTAATATGTGGTGGTATCTTTTCACATTTCGTATTTTGCGATGAATAATTTAAGAGTTTCCCGGGCCATGTTCTCGATACGTTCGCTCGTCAGCATGTACGGAACGCGTCAAACATATGTAATTTTTTCAATCTGTTGGGGCTTACCAACTTGGACACATACTCTGAGACTTTTCAGTTATTTACAACAAGGTTTAGTCCATAACAAGTTGTACTTATCATGTGCAGACACTTATGCATATCTCCGCAAAAATTATTTTAAAATCCTACCGGAGTTTGGACCCCTACCGGACTTTGGACTCCTCCCCTTATCATTTTAAATAGCTGGGGAATGAGTTTAGCCGGCAGAGGAGTTTCATTTTGCCATCTTTAATGAAACTCCTCTGCCGGCTATGAAACTCCTTCCCCAGCCAAGGTTCAACCAACTCCTCTGGTGTGTTTTCTGTCTGTTTGGCCAATTACAACAGTAACTATTTTCCCAGCTACCTGGGGAGCCTGGTAGAGGCTATAGCCTCGCATGAGGGGTACAAATGTATTAATCAAGCAGATGTGAGTGGGGAAGGTTGTGAGCAAACTGTCCCTGCAGTTCCAGGTAATGCTGCTAGGGGGTCCAAACTTATGCCCCTTCCATCTTACATTGGAGGCTATATATGTCACAAAAATCAAAACCACAGCATGTCCAGGGCCAAACACAAACTCGAAACCTAAACATCAGGCCAACGCCACCAATCCATGTACTAGTACCAAATATTATCGCAATCTTATGTTTCGTTCTGGAGATATAGCGCCAGAAATGCCCCAATCACATACAAAAGGCAGCCTGCAGTGTCAAGTTCAAACACCAGGTGGCCAAAAATCAAACAAAAATCAGTTTTGCGTCCACCAACTTTTCAAAGCCACTTGGCCATTTGACACCACAATATGATTAGGCGGAAAAAAAGATACGGACACTTTTGTCATGATAATCTTTACCTTAATCAAACGCAATTTCTTTGTCTATAGGATTTAGGAACCATGGCCAGTGCCTCAGTGGATGTACAGAAAAATCAGGTATGGTCGTTTTATACCATATTTACAATGCATAAGTATTGGTATGGTGAGAACAATCACTCGATGCCATATCGATATGAAGTATTTCTAAGTTCTGTTAAAGGATCTCTTCAATGATGACCGTGTATGGACTGGACCAAAATTTTCAAGGAAAAGGAGGATTTTCAAGGGTTTTAGTTGGCACTATAATTAATTGCATTCCCATTTTTTGCCCTCTGCTGCGCATTGCAAATGATGTCTGCCCCACAGCCCAGTCCGAGTCCACAGGAGGCCAGGCACCAGTCCATCCATGGCAAATTTCAGTATTTCCGGAAATGATTAGGTACCCTTGGCAAAAGTGCCTGTAAAAATGTTTTTCTTGGGATATGTTTGGATTTTGGAGGTTCATATTATAGGTAAGGGTTATAGCCTCTATATTGTGTTGAAAAAAAAAAGATATTTAGTGATATTTGTAGTTGCAGTAGGCCTTAGAAGTCAGGTGTTTTGGTGTTGTTCACAGGCAGAAACAGGGGGTGAAAAGGCCACCACCTATATTATGTTTTGATGGCGTAAAGTATAATTCCGCCGTAAACTTTTTCCTTTTTTTGTCGTCAAATTACTCTTTAAAGGCTGAACAACCACGCCAATGTGAGTTTTTCATGTTCTAAAACTCAGGTAGGGGATTTTTGACAGCCTCTTTCTGCCATGATTCCCATTGTTAAGAATAAGCAGTCTAAATACCGAAATTTACCCTCCAGCGGATCACCCCTACACGGCTGGTTTACGCCTCTCAACGCCGCCTGTGGCCTTCCCGTATGTCATAAGATTTGAAAGAAAGAACTTTATTGCACGACAATTGTACATGGTACAAAGTATGGCAACAACTATTACATAAAGTACAAAATAGAGGTATAGGATAAAGCTTAACATCATAGTTAACATAACAATAAGGGCTAATATGCATAATTCATTCATATAGTATCATAATGAAGTAGGCTAATCATTAGCTTCAGTATTCTTTCTAATAGCAAAGCATATATTTGCCTATTTTCGCATTATGGGAGTTCTGACATCTAAAGATGAAACGTGTGGTGCAGCACATGAAGGAATGTGAGAAGAAGACCTATAATGGCGGCTGCCCTGTTTGTAAGCAGCTGATTCCTCGCTCATTTATGATGTCTGCCCTACAGCCCAGTCCGAGTCCACAGGAGGCCCGGCGTCAGGCCATCCAGAGGTGCATCCAGGAAGTTGTTCACGCTTCTAAGTGCCAAGACGCCGCCTGCGGCCTACAGAAGTGTCATAAGATGAAACGTGTGGTGCAGCACATGAAGAAATGTGAGAAGAAGACCTATAATGGCGGCTGCCCTGTTTGTAAGCAGCTGATGCCTGTCTGTTGTTACCATGCCAAACGTTGCGGACAGCAGAGCTGCCCTGTGCCATTCTGTCTCAAAATCAAGCACACGTTGAGACAGCTGGAACTGCTGCTGGGGCGACAGCAATTCCTGCGGCGGCAAGACTAATGGTAAGCAAGAGTCTAAAAGTACAATTGTAGGCACCCCATGTGTTACAGCACTTAGCCCTTAGTCGAACCACTGCCATTAACATCCGATCAGTCACTTCGGCAATATTATTCATCGCACATTTTCAAGTAAGAATGTCGCGCTAGTCTTTTGTTGAAATCCCTTTGTCAATTGCAAATAGTAGTTGCAAGAGGTAAGATTCATAAACATTAAGTACAAGTGAGCTAAAGTCATTTACTACTCTCCTCCTTCACAAGGTTGGCAACGAAGTATGTATGGCTAACTATGATTGTTTTTGAGATGAAGACATGGTTGCTCAGTAAAGATTTTTCGAACAAAGAATCGGTGTGTAAAGGTACATAGTGGCACATAGTTTCCTTGCATGTTCAGTAGCAGGGATGTTGCTAGCCCTTCCCTTTAACGTACTAGAGGCTCCTCCTCGAACACGAGACACACATATTACGTCCCTTCCGAAAGACCGGTGCAGCCCCAACCAAGATCTCCCATTCCAGGATTGAATCAGGTCTTCCAGCTATTACTAATAACTAATTGAAACCAGGAGCTCAACAGTGAGCCGCTTCCAGTTGCGCTACATCATCCTATGAAGGGACATCGAACAGCGGAACCGCCTGTCTGGATGTACCCTGCTTTCTTAACCGTCACCCTTAGTTCCTGACCACCCTGCTTGTAGATATTAATGAGCTTACCCTTATACATGCAAGCCCCCTTTTATAAACAGAAAGGCCTATTCTCTGATTGGCTGACAGCTTGTTTGGGGGGACGTCCACAGGAACTAAGAGTGACGGTTGAGAAAGCAGGGACATCCAGACAGACGGTTTCACCGTTGAATGTCCCTGCGTAGGAGGATGAGCTTCATGGATGAATGGATCCAAGTAATGCCACGCACAAGTTCCTTCACTTTCGACTCGAAGCGTTGCTACTATCAAACCTTGATGTTTCAGGCCGCAGGAGCATAGGGAGGCCCATCCCGTGGTTGTGCTGTACGACTGCCTCACGAAGCCGCTCCCTGTCAGATCATCAAGGTCATAGTCATCTGGACTGTTTATACCTAACGCTAGGTTTCCTTTATCCGTGGGGTAACCTCTATCCGTTTGCAATATTTTCAAAATAGCGCAGTTACTTTCACTGAAAACAAAATTGATCCGGGCTCACCTAAAATAGTTACAGCCTGGAACGGGTCAATATTGACTTTGAACAAGGTAGAATTCTGGCTGTGTTATTCTCGCTTCGTGTTTATACGGCCGTCCGTCAACTTGAGGTGACTCCGCAGATAAAGGTAAACTAGCGTTATACAAGGAGGTTTTAAATGGGACAACTTATAAGTGATTCAAGTGGTAAGGTGATGATTATTACGACCGTGCTTGTGATATAGACGGTTAGAAGACTATTAATTAGTGCCATGGAAAACGTAATGATCATAGACTTACATGTACATGTACTGTTTGGTGTGTAAAGTTGCCCACGGTACAGTGCATGACAACAATTATTACTCATAGAGAATAGAAGTATAGAATTTAACATCCTAATTTCCAAAACAATAGAGGCTAACATAGGTTTTTATATAGCGTTACAATCGAGTAGGCTAATTATTAATTTTAGTACTTTTTCTAATAAGAAAGCAGTCTTTTACATATTTACCTATTTTTACATTGTTTTGCATTATTACTGCATCTAACGATATATACATGTGCAAATCTGTTTGTAGCATCGAGTTCCTTCAAGTCTGTTGTACTTTATTCGAGAAATGTGTATTACGCATAACACATTCCATTATAAAGGGAAATTCATCTTCAATTTGCTTTGGACAAAACCTTTGGTCAAGGACTACATTATGACATCTACTTGTTTCTATATTCAATTTAAGTCTGCTGATCCTTAACTGAGTTATCTCTTTACGAATTTAAAGCTATTCATATCATAAAGGTAATGTTTCTTGTTCACAACATTTTTTCTAGACAATTTCGAATTATTTGTAATACAGCTAAACCTCTCCCGTATGTGGATATCTATATTATACATGTTCATATTTGTTACCTTAACAAGAAAAAAAATGGACATAATCTTGGAATGTATCCTTCTTTTATTGCTATACACGCAGTACAAGAAATACGTACATCTTTATATACTGTACTGAAAGGTGACGATATTTTTGCTATCGTGTAGCTTTGCGAACTGTGGAGGATTAAATTACACAATGAGGTATCACATTTCAAAAAGAGAGAGGTATGTTTGTGGAGACGTTACATTTTCTCATCCAGTTTTAATTGCTTAATCAAATTAAAGTAAAACGTTGATCATAAATCATTCACCAACAGCATACTGTAAATGCAGAAATGTTCGCGGTGGATTAATGTTCGTGGTTTTCGCTGAAACCACTTCACCGCGAACTTAAAACCACCGCGAACATTTTTGTACTATAGTATTAGACTGCAATTTATGGTGTTACCGCGAACTTTAAAAAAAAAAACACCGCAAAAAGTCCTTTCTGCCGCTACCGCGAAATTAAATCCCCGCGAACTTGCATTTACAGTATTTGTGAAAGCATGTTCTTTCATAGGTCCGCGCAGACCAAGTCATGTATACATATCTGGTATTATACATATACTTGAAGAAAATATTTGTTACACTTATTCATAATGTTACATAAGTGAACAAAATGCAGCGAAACGGTCTGATACGGATCAAGAATTAAGATGGTAGTCAAAATAGTAACAATTCTGTAAATGTATCTATTTACATTTTAGCATATTGTAAAGCTCGAACAATCATATAGAAATCGTCTGACCCTTTCCAATGACCCCGTATAAATGCGTATAGCACAACAAAGAGCGAGACTGATGTATCAGTGGCATAAGATAGTATCAAAGCTGGCTTAGGAGTACAGCTGGCCAAAGGGAGTCATCAGTCCGGTAGCCAAACACACTCCTAGGCCGGCTTCACTCATCTTGTAGCATTTGATACTATCTTATGCTACCATAGGATCTGCTTGGAGATTAGTTTAACTTAAGATACACAGACGCTATATATACATGCCTGAGCTGCGGCCATTAAAATGAGAATAACGGACACCAACATGGAGATTAGCACCTGTCTGCTTCATCCAAAGGAACCATCAAAAGAGAGGAACAACATTATCGCTCTACTACACGTACACCCATAGGAAGGTGATTTAGATCGTGTAATACTATCATTCTTATGAAAAGGTACGGAACACTGTATCAGTTGACTCGAATGTTAGTATCATGTGGCAAGGTTGTGGCAGTACGTACCTTTCTTACCTATCATTACAACATTTGCAGTTGACGTCTAGGAGTAAACAATACTACATATAACACATGCACACCTGTAACATACCCGTTGTTAAAAGTTTGTTGACTGTACAGCTGTACACAATGGCAATGGTATTAGCCGTTTGAAGCTGCCTTGGTTTGAAGTAGAAGATGGTGGTTTTAAGTATATAAAAGTGAAGTGTAGACAAAATGTTGCCTTGATTTTATACACCATTAGTGTTAGATCTATGAGATTCGAATTCTTGTGACTTATAAAATATTTGATCAAAACTTTAAGTCGACTCTAAGTGTTCGGCTATGTTCTATACATTTTATCAAGATTGAAAGGATTCAAGTTATGTCGCTACAATACACATTACGTATGTAAGGTCGGAGTCTCCAACAAGTGATATTTACAACAGAGATTTCAGGACTCGACACCATAATCGCAATTTTTTTTCTCTCTCTTTTCAAGTCCGTCCTTGGCAAGGTTTCCTTCTGAACTGTTCCATGATGCTGAACAGCGATTCCCGCCAAGGCCTCACCCAACTTTTCGGACCAATCACGAGCCTGGCCTCGCCGCGTTGCTGGGAGACGCTGCGGGAACCCATGACGACATACTCCCGCCTGGCCACCAGCTTGGGACACGGGCACACGCCGTCCACCCAAATGAACTCTCGCGAGATCAACGGGAACGTGTTTTTGAAAGAGTAGAGGATCTTGACGTCATAACGGATCGAGTCGGCGTACACTCTAGATGACATCACCAACACACGGACGACTAGAAAAAAGACGGAAATATCTGGGTCAACAATTAACAAGAATGAGAACCACGGTACTAACTACCATAGATTCAATGTTACAGAAAAAATACTTATCATACTTAAAGGAATGGCGGCGGAGAGCAAATCAGTACAGCAGACAGAGCGAAAAGAAAAGGGTAAGCAGCATACATTCGGCTCCCATTTTCGCTAGATAGCAATTGCTGAGGGGCCGTACAGTGACCAAGTGTGTATTTTTATGACCCTTGATTTCATAGAGAGATAACAAAACACACAAAACGGAAAGAAATTCGTTCTTTATCAACGACGTTCGTTGAGCAACCTGTCAAGTTTTGGTAGCTGCGCGGTTGTAGTCTCTAGTGAAAATAGATAGAATGACCGCATTTAATGTTTCAAAGTTAAAGGGCATTTCGAAGACATAATGTAGTCGAGTTTACTGGTAAAAGACTTAAAAACCTGTACTAAAGGTATTCAGCACCAAGGACAGGAATGTCAATATCAGTGCAATTCATTACCTCGGCCAGAACTAAGACAGAAGCAGCAGAGTACTTTTAGGATATCCCGTCAGATACTCACCAAAGTCACTTCTGCAGAAGTTCTTGAACCGTCCTTTCACTTTCCTGCACGCCAGACAGCCTACACTGTCTTTGAGGGGGGTAGGCAGAAGAAAACAAAGTCATTGTCTGAAACTTAATCTTTGGAACAAGCTTCCGTACTAAAATAGCGCATAAAATCTTTACAACGATAATATGTATTCCAGAGGTAACTAGCGAAGATTACCACTTAATTGTTGAAACAAGATCTCGAAAGACTACACAGGTTCCGTAATAACTGGTATCAGTCTTAACTAAGGACTTTTAGCACTCTCACTTTAGCAAAACTATAAATACGGCTTACCATATTTAGTTGGCTTTGGTGTAGGTCTGGCCCCGACGGTACCTGCAGCGGGACCGTACACCGGCGGCGGGGGCACCGGGTCAGGAGCCGGGGGAATGACGTTCTCTGTCCGCCCAGTCGTCCTCGTCTCCTCGCTGGCAGTCCTACCGGGACTAAGCTCGTTACTCGAGTCCTCCTCTCTCGGTGGGTATCTTCTGTCGTACACGGTTTCAGCCGAAGAGGGTCGTCTGTCGGGAACGTTGCCACCGGACAAGGGCTGTCTGTCATCCGAATCTTCCCGAGAGGACTGTCGGTTGTTGTTCGGAATCGTTCGTGCCTTCGTGGAGCCGACGACGGCCGACCTATCAGGAGCCGGCACGTTTCGGTTCCCGGCGTTCTCATTGGTCGAGCCGCCCTGAGAGGGCGACCTACCAGGAACGCTTGGGTACCTGGCGTTTTCATTGGTCGAGGCACCCTGAGAGGGCGACCTATCAGGAACGCTTGGGTTCCTAGCGTTTTCATTGGTCGAGCCACCATGTGAAGACGTTGGTGGTCTATACACGTTGCTATTTCCACTCTGTGAAGGGCGCTCTCTATAGATTTCTCTCGAGGGAGTCACATTCACTCTTTCGTGGTGACGTCTGTTCCCTGTACTTCTGGAAGAAGTTTGAGAACTACTTTGTGAGCCGCTGTCTACTCTCGTTTGAGTGGGGGTCCTCGGATAAAAGGGTTGCCCTGCGTTGAATCGGTTTCCTCCAGCAGAACCACGCGATCCTCCAGAAACTATCCCCGTGTGAACTCCTCTCCCGGGAATTTGAAAGCTGTTCGTTCCTCCTCCTGAATTGTGCCGATTTCCTCTATTACCAAATCCGAACCTGTTTCCATTGGAGTTAGACACGGGGCTTCCCGGGGTCCTCCGCACCCAGTAACCGTCTCTGTTGCGGTTGGAACCGCCGGTGTTCGGGGCAGGCACCCACACCCAGTATCCAGTGTTCCCTCTTCCGGGCCTGAACGGTCTAGCCGTCCGCCTGGGCGCCGCAGTGGTTGTTGTTGTGGTGGTTGTAGGAGCAGGGGTAGTGGTGGTGGGGAGAAGGGGTTGGACCTGCGGACGGGGGTACGCCACCTCCACATGCCCGCCCCCTCCGATGTACGTCTTCCCCTGCTGACGGACCATGGTATTGTACCTGTCCAGGGGAAGCCAGAACTCGTAGTGGATCCCTGGGTTCGTCTCACGGAATAAAACCTGGCAGTGTGGAGGGGAAAAATTGAAATGTAAGAAAAATTTCTATAATTGTAGAAATTTTCTTTCTAATTACAAAATGACACGAAACATTCCAAAAGGTAAGAAATTGGTAACGACTTGCTCCAAAATAGATCAGTTAGGACGATGCATGATAAATTGAGTTATGTGTACACATCCCGAGAATTAATACCTAGCCAATGTTGTTGGATCTATCCTTACTCAGGATAACGCTAACTAGTTCTACATCACACTGCAGCTAGGTGTCGCTGCTGCAGTGTAAACAGGTGTCATTGAGGTTGAAAAATCAACTTTGATATATAACAAAATTGATATTGGCAGTTCAAAGGTACATACTTGTGGCTTGATATTCTAAAAGATCTCTGCACAACACCTCTCGGTGACTTTTATACAGGTCTTTCTTTAATGGGGCACTGAGGGGGTACGGACGGGACAACTTTAAGACTGTATGTAAAGGTACATACAGTATACCCACATGAAGAACTAAAGATAAACACTATTCCATGTTATCTTCCATCACTAGAATCCACAAGACCAGAAAACTAACTTTGATTTGCAGTAGCACCTTGTTGTGTCATTTTCTGGTCATTTATTGTAAGGCGATGATAACATCCTGCTGTTATTTCATGTAGAAGGAAAGGTCAAATACAATTTTTTAAAGTTCAAGCACTTTGATAGCTTAACTTTGTTAGAATTTCATTCTTTATAAACCCCTACATAAGATTCTAGCATTCATATTTGGGAAACACAGCAAGAGACTTGATCATTTCATGAATATGATAATACATGGGGGTACGGACGGGACACAACCAGACAACAGGCCAAAAAGACTGATACTGCAGGGACTTGTCCGAACCCTTTTTGAACACATTTGTTCACTGACTACAAGTTAAATAAAGCATGTACAAATACTGCAATACTGTCTAAACTAAGAAAAAAGGAGAAAGACATCATTATTAGATCTGATCTGATCTAGAATGATCTGAGATTGAGAATGTCATTATGGCATTTTTTCTTTGATGGCCATGCTCAACCAGTGAACTTGATGGGATGTATCTGTTCTGTCAGGGAATCTGCAATTTTTTGACCTATTTGCAGATTTCTTCTGCTCTCTTTTGTCACAGCAAGTACCCCTTTCTTCTCAAGGATTTTATTTTGACTTGACAAGTCTCTCCAGAACCTTTGCCTTTCTCCTTGGTGTCTCAGGTAGTGTCTGTTCTGTCCTTTTTCATGTACACTACCTGCACTTGGGGGTGAGAAGAATGGGTCATCACCATCATGATGATGATCTGGGAGAGTGAGCTGGGCTAGAGGAGAGCACATACTGGGCAAATGGGATGGTAACTTTAGGGGAATATCAAATTTCATCTCATACCAACCTCAGGCAGTTTATGGGCGTTAAAGAAAAACCTGATAAAGAAAATGCTGGCAAATTCATTAAAAACTACTATTTTTAGTGAGGACATCAATTGTTTGTATCTATTTAGTATTAATAATGTGTTATTTCAACAATTGGGATGTCATTTTCCCCAGTATTTTGCTTAAAACTAAAAGTGGGGGTACGGACGGGACAGGTGGGGGGTACGGACGGGACAGGGGTACGGACGGGACATTTGAAGTTATACGGTGCTGTATCAGGCAAGGTCTTTATCACAGATATAGTTTATATAGTGGTTTGGTATCTAGTCAAAGAGACTTGTAAACCATCACAATTAAAAGTTTGTAATATTAGCCTAATATAGAAATTGAGGGGGGGTACGGACGGGACAAAATTTTTCGGAAAATGACAGCCGATACTCTGATCCTTCGATGTGAGTCAGATGAAAGTAGGAATGATCTCATTCTACTTTTGTTCTCTTACATACATCATAACAAAACTTTACATGTCAAATTAACACTTATTACAGTACAATAAAATAATGCTACAGACTTTGAAATCTTTAAGCAAATATTACATTAAAATTGGTAACATGTGGATGAAAATACAAAATAACCTTGCTGACCAAAAAAAGTTGGAATATCTTCGAAAAATTGTAATAAATCTCAAGTTAACATATGACTGCATGTACAAAATAAGGAATTTTAAGGTAGCAGCCATGTTTGTGATGTCAGCTGCAATGGTCAGAATGTGAAAAAACTGAATGACCCCTGGTAACACTAAAAATGGGCCATTTTTAGGCAACATTTTTAATGATAATTTCGCCAAATATTGATGGATTTCTCTATTTCTTTTTTTGTTGTGTTCCTCGTTACACCAGCTTTTGGAAAATAGAAGTCTAAAACAGTAATATCTTATGTAGACTTCCTTATCAACTGGTAACATGTGGAAAAATAAATGGGTACACTCAATTGTGAAACAGCCGTGTTCCAAACATAAATGACTTCATGCCCCCATTACTGTTCATGACTAGAGTCTACTCCAGACGTAATCTCCAAGCAGATCCTACGGTAGCATAACATCTGCTTGGAGATATCAAGGGATATCAAGTGATTAACCAACCTGATGACACTCACGAACACTTAATTCAGTACGATTGCCATGTATTTTGGTAACAGGGTCCTGGCTGAAATGAAAAGCTACTTTATAACACTGGTAGAGCACGTGATTTGCACATGATCATGTACGTGATTTGCACGTGATCATAACCAGATACGCACCATGAGATGCAGGTCCTCCGGGATTGGACCAACCGAGTTAATAGCCTCGTTTTCGGCTTCTCTCTCGTATCTTATGGGCATGCCCCTGACGTCATAGACTCCTGGCCAATCAATGATCCAGTTGCCGTTGATGACGTAAGACGTTTCGTCCTGACGCATCAGAGCTGAAAACCAATCGTGACATTTTTGTTGTGAATTGAGCTTAAGTACAAACTTTTGGACTAGCCAAATATTAGCAAATTCCGGGACACGGTGTAAAACATTATCATATTTGATACACAAAAGTATACGTACTCAGTTACAGAATCATTCAAGTCAAAACTGAGGTGTACAAAAACAAAAATCTTTGCCAAGTACAGTAGGGACATCCTCACCAGATAGCTTTAAACAATTGCAATGCCTTCAGCTAGATATACAAAGGTAAGGTGAGACAGGTTGTTCAGTGTAGCAAAACCAGCTGCTGTCACGCCGCGTGCTTGCGAAGTTGGTATGTTGCCACATAGGGCGGTTATACCGGCTATACAGATACAGATACTCTGATATGTATGTGTATATATAACGATAGCATATAACGGTGTACAACGATCGATGTATAGCATTCTGACATTTACTTATGGTCTCATTGATGAGTTTCTTCTTCCCATAGACTTCTATGTTATAATTCGTGGTTTAAATGGGCGCGTTTATAATGAAGCTACGTGAAATTTCAGCAGATTTTTCATTCTATGTCGAGCTCATTTACCCTATATCGTGGGAAAAATTTCCAACGTAAACTTTACGTAGGAACTTTTTTTATAGCAAGTACAAACTACGATTAGTCAATCCCCACAAAAGGCACTTTTTCGCTGCTAGTGTACAACCGCACCACTCAGAACCCACGACTGTGTACCTCCGACCTAGCGCGCGGCTGTAAAACTTTACCTGCTAATGTCTTCAGTTACAAATAAGTTTTCACCAATCTAACTTTTGAGATCAGTTCCGCTGGCTAAAAGGGAATTTCTCACCGCTAAAAACATGCGTCCGTGCAGCCGTTCATTTTTGGCTCGGATCTCTTATAGGGTACCCACTCGCGGAGTAATACATCAATGAGACCTTATGATTACTGCGTCTTACCGAGATAGTTCCTGCTCGTGTCCTGCACCTTCAGGTGCATGGCTCCGGCTGGGATCATGGCGACCTCGTTATAGCCGAAACTTCCTGGGAGGGGAAGAAACGAAACACCTTCTATCATAAACCGGATGAAAAGAGAATTTGGTTAATTGCGTACTTTTGATGAAATCAGTATGCAGTTTACTATGAGCAATGATTTAACGCCCCAATCATTCGTGGTGTACATTAGCATCGAGATTTTGATACAGGACATGTTAGCGAAATGCAATATCTAGAGTGTACGCATTGTGATCATAAGACATTGAGACATTACGCAAGTTTGATGACCGATGAACTGTTTGTTTGCTTGTCTGTCTGTTAAAGGCGCGGTCACAAAGACAAAGGTTGTACGATCGCTAACGTCGGGCATTTTGGAGGACAAAAATGTACGTCTCCTGCAAAGTTCAACTGTCTTGGTACACAGAATGCTGTTTTGGATCCATGTCGGTAGTTGGTTGTTTCACGGCCTGCTATGGCATCAAAATCGTACGATGATCGCACGACCTATCTGACCACGCCCAAAGTTGAGCCTTCCAAATCGGTTTTCTGACCTCTTTTCATAGAGGTTACGAGGAAAGAGGTAATGGTCAGATAATGACAAAAATGTAGATTTAAGAGTGTGTGTCATGTACGACAGGCCTCACCACTGGACGGGAATGACGTCATGTAGGCCTTCCTGACGTTGACGCAGGTGGCGTTGTTCCCGCCGCACACGCGGCACGCGTCCTCCTCCCGGTCCGAGCCCAGGATCCCGTCACAACCCACTTTCTGTCAACGGTAGGGAACGGTATGGCAGGTCAAATTTGGTGACATGTACTTGAGCCATAGACACTTATTCCCTCTACGTGATGCAAAGTTAAAGGGAAAAACTAAATTACACAGTATGTTTCCGAACAACAGACATGCTAGAAAAGGGCAGGTGTGGAATGCTAGAATTAGTAAGATAAATTGACTTTATAGCACATAGACAGTCACACGTAGCATAAAATGCACGTCTCTAAAATGCAAGTAATTCAGATATGTTCTACTGTCTTGTATTCAACTAAAAGAAAGGGTATGTTATCCCGCAAGGGTAGGTATAAACTCAAATGGTGCAGTATAACACCGTATGCCTCTACAACTACAACTGACATTTTGCCAAATATGTTTACAGCGTCTTATATTGTACAGGGCAGTAAAAGCCGATATAATAATGCAATCGAGTTTCTGATTATCTTCTGATTTATCTAAAACTACACAAGATTCAGTCAAGACCTCACCAGACATTTCCCGGCGATGCACATGTTCTTCTTCTGCGGGTCGGCGTAGCACCTCGTCCCGTCCAGCACCTTGCCGAAGCCGAAGTAGAAGTTGTACCTGGTCGCCATGCAGTTCAGCTCGCATGGGTTTCCACCTGAAACTGAAAGGTGGCGCTTGTGTAAAAGGCTGAGACTGTAACTAAATCGTTCTCTGTCAACATATCTCCAAATCTGATTGCTGGGATCAACGTCAGCATCCATTTTGCAATGACATAAGGCTAGGAAAATCTAGTGTAAATTTAGATGTCCCTGTTGTAGTGATTTCGGGATACTCACTAGCTCGTCTCTCCTCATGGATTAACGTCAACTCTTATGATTATGCCGGGTACCCAAGCTATAAGAGTATTACATTTAACAAGTTAAAACGTAAGAGTTAGCTTTTAAACTAGAACAGATGCGTGCTTTTGTTCTACACTATTTTCCCATAATCTCTCAAGCCACCTGCAATTAGCCATCTGACAAGAATTTCTAATAAACTTTTTTTTTATCATTATTGAAGAAGATGATGATATCAGGGCCTTCTCAAAAGTGTTTTGAGCACCTGGATAACTGAAGTGTGGATATTGTACTTGAGGATTATTTTTCCTTAAACTTCTTTTTTTTTAATGTGGTGGCTTTATGGTGCCTAGCGGAATTCTGTAGTGGCACGTTACAAGCAGATGTAGGGTGACTACTGTAACAGTGGGGGTTCAAGTAGCGCTAACTGACCATGCCAAACGCCTGTCTGGCTTTTGGGTCGATCGGTTACCCTGCTAGTGTTGTGATCTGGAGGAGCCGGGTCGATTCCCGATATATAAAAATTTAGGCCGGACGTGACGGCCGATATATTTTGATTTGGCCCAACGTTACATGGGCCAAGCATCAAACCGAAGTTCTTTTCGAACAACCAATCAGCGCCCTTCAAACAAGCAGTGTTCAGAGATTCGAACGCTGAATCATTCTTGACAGAGATAGAAGAAGGGCAGTTTTGAAATTCCCCGAGCTCCACGCCCGAATTGGGGAGTTAATCGCATGTTTTTGTGTTTGTGAGTTAATCTTATCTTTTGTTGTTTTGTGAATCGTCTCTTTGGGGGAATTTACAGCGCTGGATTTGAACGTTAACGTACACTGTTGCGGTAAGTGAGATATTCGTATCTTGACATTGGTAACGTTAACGTTCGTTTCCACAATATGAGTTTGGAAACTTTCCGGGCACATGTACACTGATGCCCCAGGTCTTTCTTTTTTATCCATATAAGTATTGGGGTATGTAGCCTGTGTTCATTCACAGTTTATCTCAGTCACTAGTCTACTAGTAGCAAGACGGGAAGCAAACAGCAGACGATTGTTTGTGTTACAAAGAACTGTTGCCAGCGTGGGTGACGAAAAGGCCATGGAGTCTTCACGAAACTTTTTACAGATTTACTTGACTGAAAACTGTTAAGTCAATGGTAGTATAACTGCGACTTGGTGTTTATCTGAACGTTTCTAGTCAGGATGAGGGAACTTCATACAGGCGTTTAATATCAAATAGGGTTCGAATAACACATTACAAACTCTCTACTGTACGTTCCCCACGTGGGGGCTGTTGGTATGGCCGTGAGGTCCATATTGCTAGCTTTTGGATGTGAGCATTTTCAATAATAGGGGTGAAATGGCGTGCCGAGGCATGATTCAAAATGGCACGTGTTCTGATTTCCGCCCAATTTAGATTGACAAAGACTGGAGATGTACTTGAAAGAAGGACACTTCAGGGCATATCGGTTGCCTTAGACGGACATTTTATTAATTTGTTTTATATTCTCTGTGATGATAAAAGTGTAATGTGAGGATGTAAAGTATAATTTTTTGAAACTCCAAACGCTGCCCCTCTCCCACGAATTTAATTTATTGGCTTGAAAACATAACGGAAGATTGATTAACTTGTCGTTGCAATGTGCAATCTTTATGGGCTCAAACTTAACAAGGTTTTAAGTCGTATATCTTACCGATTTTGTAAAGCACTGAAAATATTTTGCATACCGGAGCTAGTTTTGACTGACAGATGGGTTTTGAAAAGTATCCGATTAAAGTTCCGTGCCGTTATTAACGTTATCTTATGTATCGACACGATTCCAAAACTTTGCATAGAATCTATAACGTTATAAATCCTGCCGAGAAAAATGGAATTCAGGACTTTCAAGCATTCAAGCAATGTCATAGATGGTAACTGTTTAACAGTGACGACAGAAGTACCACAGAGTGGATTTCAAAATTTTGACATTGTGCATAAATGAAACAAGATAAATCAGGAGGGGTAATTTCACTATCCGGTGTTTATGAGTGATTATTGTATGGCATTTATTTGTTCATGAGAGAAACAGCACAGTATCGTGGAAAGGGGTATCTGAATCTGACTGATGGTCACGTTTCCAGGGATCATCATTTTGTTCATGCCTACCTTACTGGCCTTTCTAAATCGCCTAGCGGCTCGCTTGGGGGGGGGGTTCGTCGCTATCGCTCCATTGGCGGGTGGAAAAATCGTGATTGATTGTTGGTTATAATATTACAACGTTTGTAAAACATTTTCAGATACACAATAAGTGTAATGATCGTATATGTCAGGCATGACAATTTGTGCAAAATTATTTCCATTTTGGTTTGTAAAGTTTGTCGTATTTGTTATGCTTTATGCCAGTCAATAAAAGTTGCTGGTATTCCCACCAAGAAACATTTAGTGTGGAGTGATTATGGGTTCTTTCTGAATAACTATAACGGCCGAGAAGGTAGGCATAAATTCATTTTTGTGAAACAAAAATAAAAATTTAGGCGGGACGTGACGGCCGATATATTTTGATTTGGCCCAACGTTACATGGGCCAAGCATCAAACCGAAGTTCTTTTCGAACAACCAATCAGCGCCCTTCAAACAAGCAGTGTTCAGAGATTCGAACGCTGAATCATTCTTCACAGAGATAGAAGAAGGGCAGTTTTGAAATTCCCCGAGCTCCACGCCCGAATTGGGGAGTTAATCGCATGTTTTTGTGCCCTCCCACCCAGTCCCGAGTGAGTTTGGTTAGCTGATTATTGTGGATTATTTTGTATCATATTTTGTTTCTTTTTAATTCGAAAATTAATTCTTGCCGGTAACAAGTCAGGTTTTTGCCTGTTATGATATTTTTTAACCTCCTTGGGTTTATACATCATGAAATTAGCTCAATATCAGGTCATGCTCTTTACCCGTTATGTGACCTGGTTTATTTATCATAAAGATCTGCTGTGTGACCGTATGGCTCACAGTTAGTATTTGTTCATGGCTGATCGTTGACTCAATACTGCGAAGTTAATTTTAAAATGTGTCACCGTACAGACCATTTTTCTTCTTTTCTGTTTACCGGTGCGAAAGTAAGACTCACAGGTTATGTTTAGGCTGTGTGACCGTATGACTCACAGACCATTCTTTTATTCTATTTACCTATGCGAAAGTAGGACCCACATGTTTCATTTCGGCTGTGTGGCTGTATGGCTCTCAGACCATTCTCTTGTTCTATTTACCTGTGCGAAAGTAGGACTCACATGTTATATATTGGCTGTGTGACCGTATGACTCACAGACCATTCTTTTATTCTATTATCTTATGCGAAAGTAGGACTCACATGTTATATTTCGGCTGTGTGGCTGAATGGCTCACAGACCATTCCCTTATTCTATTTACCTGTGCGAAAGTAGGACTCACATGTTATATATTGGCTGTGTGACCGTATGACTCACAGACCATTCTCTTATTCTATTTACCTGTGCGAAAGTAGGACTTACAGGTTATATTTTGGCTGTGTGGCTGAATGGCTCACAGACCATTCTCTTATTCTATTTACCTGTCCGAAAGTAGGACTTACAGGTATAATTTGGCTGTGTGGTCGTATGGCTCACAGACCATTCTCTTATTCTATTTACCTGTCCGAAAGTAGGACTTACATGTATAATTTGGCTGTGTAGTCGTATGGCTCACAGACCATTCTCTTATTCTATTTACCTGTGCGACCTGATAGGAGGGTTACCACGGGTTATTTTGTGACTCTTAGACCATTCTCTTAAACAGGAATCCCGTGTTCCCTGGGTAAAGTACCAAGGAAGTATTCCCTACTGTGACCATCCCAGTAGCTACAAGGGTGAATTGTACCCTATAAATACATAGATTTATTAGAAATCCCAGACTGTCTACAGGGTGGAAACAAAGGCAGGGACACATTAGGCTCGTTCTTATTGAAATGTAAAAAATGCTGTCGCCTGCCTTTATGACTTGATATGGAGCAAATTAGACAACATCACTGGTTCCTTCATTTTTCACAACCCCTGTAATGTTTAAAAAATATGCACCACAGCTTTCATGTTGCTTAACCGATTGGGAGATCATTATAGCCACTGGTGTGATTTCACCCCCTAAAAAGTTGGTGTCGCCTGAGAAGAAACGAAGAATTCAAGTAGTAAAAATGTAACAATTCAGTTCCCAGAAGGATTGTTCGGCAGGTGAAACCAGCTACCCATTCATCTGTGTAAATGTATAACTCACAGGTTATAATTGACTGATCGACCGTTTGACTCATAGACCATCCTCTTATATTATTTACCTGTGCCACCTGCTGGAAGGGTTAACACAGGTTATTTATGGCTGTGCGACCGTATGACTCACAGTCCATTTTCTTATTTTTATTTACCTGTGAGAACGTATAGCTCACATGTTATTTATGGCTGTGCGACCGTATGACTCACAGACCATTTTCTTATTTTTATTTACCTGTGACCTGCTTGAAGGGTTAACACGGGTTATTTATGGCTGTGCGACCGTATGACTCACAGTCCATTTTCATATTTTTATTTACCTGTGCCACCTGCTTGAAGGGTTAACACAGGTTATTTATGGCTGTGCGACCGTATGACTCACAGTCCATTTTCTTATTTTTATTTACCTGTGAGAACGTATAACTCACATGTTATTTATGGCTGTGCGACCGTATGACTCACAGTCCATTTTCTTATTTTTATTTACCTGTGAGAACGTATAACTCACAGGTTATTTATGGCTGTGCGACCGTATGACTCACAGTCCATTTTCTTAATTTTATTTACCTGTGAGAACGTATAACTCACAGGTTATTTATGGCTGTGCGACCGTATGACTCACAGTCCATTTTCTTATTTTTATTTACCTGTGAGAACGTATAACTCACAGGTTATTTATGGCTGTGCGACCGTATGGCTCACAGACTATTTTCTTCTTTCATCTACCTGTGCCACCTGCCAGCTTTATCACAGGTTAATTTTGGCTGTGCGACCGTATGACTCACAGACCATTCTCTTATCTTTTTTACCTGTGTGACCAGGTAGGAGGGCTAGCATAGGTTATATTTGGCTGTGTGACTGTATGACTCACGGGCCATTCTCTTATTCAATTATTTATTGATTGAGATTCTCAGAATAAAATCTGAGACAGTGAGAGGTGTGGGCAACAGGGTAATCCTTGGCGTGGATACTGTAGGACTGTCGATTTGAGGGATGCTATTTCCCCCCTCAATTATGTGTTCTTGGAAATGGAATGTTGACCTTGGTGTGTCACCGTTTGAGTTATGAGAGTCTACCGCTAAAACAGACTGGATTCCTGATGGTGAGTTACCTAAGGACGCCAGTGAGTGATAATTCGTATATGGTCATCTGCATCTAAGTTTGTACTTTATACATATGAAGGATGATTTTATACCTTACATTGAGGTATACTATTTTAATGTTTCTTGCAGTGATCACATAGAATTTTACTATCTCACAATATATTCGATCACATACTATGTTGAATCATGACAGTTATTACACTTTCTTTATCGAAACATTCTTCATCAATTACTTGATTTATTTTCTCTCCTTGTTCGGAGTTCCATCGATACCGCCAGCCCGAACGACGGAAGGAAGAACGCAAAGTGACAAGTAACGGACCTTCAGCCGTCATTGCCCACACTCCTTCTAGTACGACTTCAATTGTTCCCCCTACTACAACATACAACATTTGTTCTACCGAGAACAACATCGGCGGGCAACACCAGCGTGCTAGGTAGGCTACCAGCAGGCCCATTGCCCAGCTCTACAAGTGGGGTGACTCGTGAAGGGCATGTAGGACCAGTCTGCTAGGTAGGTTACCAGCAGGCCCATTGCCCAGCTCTACAAGCGGGACTCGTGAAGGACATGTAGGACCAGTCTGCTAGGTAGGTTACCAGCAGGCCCATTGCCCAGCTCTACAAGCGGGACTCGTGAAGGACATGTAGGACCAGTCTGCTAGGTAGGTTACCAGCAGGCCTACTGCCCAGCTCTACAAGTGGGGTGACTCGTGAAGGACATGTAGGACTGCTAGGTAGGTTACCAGCAGGCCTACTGCCCAGCTCTACAAGAGGGATGACTCGTGAAGGACATGTAGGATTGCTAGGTAGGTTACCAGCAGGCCTACTGCCCAGCTCTACAAATGGGGTGATTTGTGAAGGACATGTAGGACCAGCCTGCTGGGAGTGTTACCAGCAGACATCTGTTAGGTTTCTTCTTTAAGGACGGTTACTATTACATTTGGTGTTTGCCCGCGGGATATTTTACGTCTTGCGCACGTGCCATCGTTGTAACAGTTAGCACCGCGCTTCATTGGATAGCAGTAAGGAAGTTGAACATATGTTATCCCACTTATATTACTGATGTTTTTATGTTCGATAATAGCACATACGCATCTTATGAACGTGATCTTACAGTTTCCAGTGATAGGGATCAGGATGTGGGAGTACCACAGGCAGAAGAAAAACTCATCCAAAAACAACAACGACCTTACTACACTGATTATTATTGGGGGCACGACTGCCCCTTGATAAATTGCAGGAGTGTAGGGTTACCATTCAAGAACTACTACATCTTTCATCAGCCTTGAAACAGATCCACTTGATAGGATTGCTAAAACATGTTTCTCCTGGTCAAACTTTTCTATGACACTGTAGTACTACTACAGTGTCATAGAAAAGTTTGACCACAGTAGTACACTTACTTTTGTGATAGTATAGTGGTGAACGGCCATGTATTATCTGCATAAGTGTTGTTTATCAAGATATGTGTCATTATCCTTAACGTACTTGCTATATGGATAGTTACATAAGCATATGTTCTAGATACAGTTGACATAACCTAACTGAGAACGGAAGAAGATCTAAGAAACACGTTGTTACTTTACAGATCATATTAATAACCATCTCGCGGTATATTAAATGCCCAGAACCTGTGACATGTACACCTTTTGCTCCATAATAGACTCTTACGTAAGTTTTGTACATTCAGTTCCCTAGCATTTGTTCATATTTATACTTATGGTTATCCATTTGGTTAGCCTGTTGTTGACTCCTAGATAGTTGCTTTCAAAGCTAAAGAAATAACCTGGTAAGTTTAAAGTGTGGCAAGTGCCAACTTATATTATCTTCGCTGTTCCTTGTTTATGTCTGGATACTTATTGAGTCTTAGTATCCTAGACACAGGCTCTTTGATTTTGAGACACGTTAGGACATGAGGTACATTAGTCAAATTTAAACATTTAGCATATTCCTGGCAATGATTACTGTGTTATACTACAGGGCTCTACTGGGTATTATTGTTATTATATTTCAGCCATACCATAGGTATGGTGAAATATATTGTTATATTGCAATCCATACATAGTATGGGATTGCAATATATTGTTTTTCCTTGGTCTCTTCTTCTCCTGTCAAATCTTCAAATTGATTCAACTTTTTCATTTTTTGGCCAAATGAGCTGAAATTTGGCAGGGTGGTAGAAATAGCAAATACCCCCAGACATTTTTTTCACTTTCTTGATAGAGGCCTTAGAATTTATGATATTTAGGGTTTTTGGTCATTTTTAGACAAAATATGTATATTTTGGGCCCCTGTGCCCTGGTATTACAAGCTAATGACCTGAAATTTGGTACAGAGGTGCATTGGACATATGAGCACAGAAAACCATCAACACCTTCTTCATAGATCACTTCAAAAATGAGTTATTTTAGGGTTTTTGGCCATTTTTGACTAAAAATGTATATTTATGGCTCCTATGCCCTTGTATTAAAACCAAATGACCTGAAATTTTTGGTACATAGGTGCGTTTGACATATGACCACAGAACCCCATCAACGCTTTATTCATTGTTTACTCCAAAAATGAGTTATTTTAGGGTTTTTGGCCATTTTTGACTAAAAATGTTTATTTTTTGCTCCTATCCCCTTGTATGAAAACCTAATGATCTGAAATTTAGCACAGAGGTGCATTGAACATATGCTCACAGGACCTCATCGACACTTTCTTCATAGATCACTTCAAAAATTAGTTATTTTGGGTTTTTCAGTCATTTTTGACTAAAAATGTATATTTTTGGCCCCTATACCCTTGTATGTAAACCAAATGGCCTGAAATTTGGTACAGAGGTGCATTGGACATATGACAACAGGACCCCATCAACACTTTCTTCATAGAGCACTTATAAAATGAGTTATTTTGGGATTTTTAGCCATTTTTGTCTATAAATGTATATTTTTGGCATATATGCCCTTGTATTGAAACCAAATGACCTAAAACTCGGCATGAAGGTGTGTAGGACAAGTGCCCACAGTACTTCATTTTCCTTTGAGCAGACATTACTGCAAATTGTTGAATTTGGGGATTTTTTCCAGGATAAAAATGGATTGCAATATGCTGTATTTGCTCCCAAGCAAATGTCGGCCTTTCTAGTATTCGTAATGTTTCTTCTTTCTTTCTTTCTCCTGTCAAATCTTCGGAACACGGTATCTCCGTTGTTCCTGAACCGATTGACTTGAAATTTGGCACAAGGGTAGAGTGGGCCAATACCCTTAGACGTTTTTTTTCATTTTTTTCATATCTGCCTTTAAAATGATTTTATTAAGGTTTTTTGGTCATCTTAAGACCAAAACTGTATATTTGGGCCCCCTGTACCCTGGTATTATAACCGAATGAGCTGAAATTTGGCACAGATGTGCCTTGATAATTCCCCCATATAAATTCAATACCACTTTTGGTGTACAGTATAACGAAATGCTTATTTTTGCGATTTTTTGGTCATTTTTTGACCAAAAAAGGACACTTTTGGCTCCTGTACCTTGGTTTTAGAACCGGATGACCTGAAATTTAGTATAGGAGTGCCCTAGACATATGAGCACATGGATTCATTAACAGTTGAGGCATACAGTACAACAAAATGCTTAATTTTGCGATTATTTGGCCATTTTATGACCAAAAAGTACACCTTTGGCTCTTGTGCTCTGGTTTTAAAACCAAATGACCTAAATTTTGGTAAAATGGTGAACTAGATATTTATTCAAATGACACATGTATAATTTTTGTCATAGACTACGTCAAAATGATATATTTGGGGATTTTTTTTGGTCATTTTCCAATAGCCAGAGGGGTCAATGACCTTAAGGTCGTTGACCCCAGCTGCCGATTGCACCTACTGGCATATATGTCTATTTAATCTAATTAGATAGGTAACCAATCACTTAGCCTGAATCTATATCCTAAAGAGGGGGGGGGGGGGGTGACAGCCAATCAGCGAGCCCGGTGTTATCTGGAAGAGTCCATTCTTACACGGAGGGGTTCATTTTTTTAAAATTCATCCTAGGAATGGTGAAGTCTTTCAGTGGGTGTATTTTTGGACAGGTCTATTTTGCAGTTTTACAGAAGGTGTGCTGGAAGAGTCTATTCTCGCACGGAGGGGGGATTTTTTTAAATTCATATTTTGGACTTTGGTGACTTCTCGTTTGTCAAAGTCTTTCAGTAGGGTTATTTTTGGACTGGTCTAATTTGCAATTTTAAATGGGTGTGTTGGAAGAGTCCATTGTTGCATGGAGGGGGCTTTTTTTAAAATCCATTGGCTTTTTTAAAATCCATTTTTTGGACTTCAATGATTATGTCAAAGTCCTATTTTAGCGGATGTATTTTTGGACTGCTCTACTTTACATGGAAGAGTCCATTTTTTGCACATGGAAGGGGGATTTTTTTCAAATTCAGTTTGGACGGGTGATGATTCAAAATTCAATTTTTAGTGGAAGTGTTTTTAGACTGGTCTATTATACCTTTTCATGCACTGGGACCTTTTTTTGCTAAATTCAATTTTGGATTTGGTTTCTTATTCAAAAGGCCAAGGTTTCAGTGGGAGTATTTCTGGACTGGTCTATTGTGCAAATTCACATAGGGTGCACTGGAGTCCATTCTTGAACGGGGGAATTTTGTAAGATTCATTTTTGGGTTAAACCGTCATTAGTAAAAGTGATTTTTCAAATGGGTGATTTTGAAATAGTCTATTGTTGCATGGGGAGGGAGATGGCTGAAATATGCTGTATTTGCTCTCAAGCAAATGTCGGCCTTTCTAGTTGTAATATTGCCAGAGTGTTTGTTTTGTTATCGTTGTTGTTAACATTGCGGCAATCTGACTTAACTTGGGCACATAGCTATTCATGTGCCAAGCTGTGATTTCTATGCTTCGCTGTTGGACTCGTTAGCCCATATCGTTATTTCTTCTTTTGACGGAGTAACCTTACCATTCTTGCTGCAAGTATATTCAACTTTGCACGAATGCTAATTTGTTGTAGGCGGGTGGAAAAATCGTGATTGATTGTTGGTTATAATATTACAACGTTTGTAAAACATTTTCAGATACACAATAAGTGTAATGATCGTATATGTCAGGCATGACAATTTGTGCAAAATTATTTCCATTTTGGTTTGTAAAGTTTGTCGTATTTGTTATGCTTTATGCCAGTCGATAAAAGTTGCTGGTATTCCCACCAAGAAACATTTAGTGTGGAGTGATTATGGGTTCTTTCTGAATAACTATAACGGCCGAGAAGGTAGGCATAAATTCATTTTTGTGAAACAAAAATATTGTTTATTTCTGTTCTACTCGCCCCTCTTGCGTTTCACTACTAAGAGGTTACGATCTCCCATTCCTACATCTGCTTGAGTTGAGTTTAAGTTTATTGGGTTGCTCTTTAGCTCCAGATTGAGCTCATCTTTCGGGGATCATACAATGAACGACCATATATACAAATACCTAAACCTAATACAATAACAGGAGACGCCACTTACCGTAATGCGGCTCCCATCTGTAGATGAGCCTCCCCAGGAAGCGCCGGTTGTTGTGGAGGGAACACTGCATGGCACGGTAGTCAACGGCACCAGGTCCACACTCCTGTAACAGGTATGTGAAAATGTTGGAAAATTCATCTCCTACTGCATACGGAAAAGAATTCAAATCCATTAAATAGCTTAAGTAGAAATAGATTACGATTAGACGTTATTTCCCTTTTGATTTATCTATGAATATCATTTTCCTTCTTTGTTTTGCTAAGTATGAGTATGTATACCACTTCTGCTTTACTTTGTATGCTCGGGCATGAATTTGCAATAAAGATTATTGCTATATAAATTCCAATGAACAGTTTCATCAGGTTGGAGAATCACTTAATGACAAAGGTGGTTTTTCGCAAGACATAGCTGCTAACCATGGGACAGCATTGCTAGCAGCGACATCTAGCTGCAGTATACCCTCCAAGCAGAGGTTTGGCTCCGGCTGTTTTTTTACGTGTTTTTGGCATAATTTTTAAGAAGATCGGGCTTTTTTTTATTTTCTCCTGTCTAATTTATGTAAACAGTACAAAATAAAAAGCCTGATAAAAACAACGGCAAAAAACAAACAGCTGGAACCGATCGTTTGCATGGGGAGTAGCTGGAATGTGGAATAGCACCAGTCATAACTGCCCAGAGAAAGGTGACAGACGGTCGCTGAAACATCGTGATTTTATGTCTTGGTTGTGAATAAAGAACCATGTAATCAAACAAGGTTTTATTGTTCATTTGTACATTGAAAGAAATAGATCATTAAGTAGGAACAGAAAGAAACGGATCACACATGGGAGACGAGAAACCTATTATTAGTTTTTTTTTGTTGGCTTTCCCCCAAATTGCGATCATACGTATGATCACTACGAATACAGTATGCAGCAGTAACTATAGTAACTTAATTCACCCGTGATCCTCTCTGTTCTCCGTTTCTGTGAAGTAATGGCAGTCAACTAACCCCATGGTCAATGTTCTTTTGGAGAGCGTTTGACTTTAGACCCCTTTTTGCTCAGGAATTTGTTAACGTCTTGAGTATTCGAGACAACAGTAACTTACGAGCAACTTTGGGTCAAATGCCGCATTACTAGTATATTCCCCGTGCAGACAGAACTTGGTCTTGATATACGCCATGACTATGATATGCTCGAAGTTCCTTTGATTTTCTTTGACACGAAACCTTGATAAATGAGTTGGTGGTGCTCTAGACTTAGCTGTATTTGGAAACTGCGAATGTTGTCTTAAACGCGTATAGAGATGTTGAACGATTGTAAATGATTTGTGAATGTGAAATAACTTACCCTACTGTTGCAGACTCGGTATTCTCTGCTCTCTCCTTCACATGAAGACCCTTCAGATCCAGGCCTACAAGGTAGCAAAGACAATGGCTTATATCTTCCTAAGTAACTTTTTTTATTGACTAATATAGAGATATCCAACCAAGAGAGCCATTCAGCTGACCCGTCCTTAACAATCACATGTATTTCTTGTGGAAAGAAGGAGCAGAAATGAGGATCAGTAAAGAGGACAACAAATGTTTTGGTGATACAGGAAAGGTGAATAGTGTAAAGGTGAGACGAAATTGCAAATGACTTGGAATACTACGATTTTTTATTCAATAATATTCATAAGCATATTTTTATCTATACATTGTCTTGCTGTGAGACTAACTTCAGACCAAGGCCAAGACATCCCGTCACTCTATGATATCCACATAACTACGGACACACACTAAAACAAGCAAACAAACATGCAGACGAAAAACAACACTTTTAACGGAGTCTACAACCATATATCAAAATCAGATCTCAAGCCACGTACCTGCTGACACATTTGCGCGTGCGCACAGAGGCGCCTCCCCCGCACGTGCGCGAACATTGTGACCAGCCCGTCCACTGTGTCCACACACTGCGCCTGCGCCCCTCCCCCTGCGTACGGGACGACTGCGCATGCGCTCCGCCGTACTCAGCACGTGGTCGGTAGAACCTCTGTGGGAAAAAACAGCAAACAAGAGAAGATTTAATCAAGATACAGCAATCTCCTAATAAAGTACATTCCCTCACTCTAGACATATGAGTAGCACTGACAAATTTATATTCCTCATGTGTTTTGACAAAGACTTTATTGCTACACTTGTTTTGCCCTAGCTCGGTTGGGCAGAAATGTACAATAAAGGTCTTCAGTCAATTAAAAAGCAACGCTTCACACAGTTTAAGTCTTATTATGGCAGACTCTAGCTGTCTTTGGACTGAATCTTTTGGAACTGATATCGCATACACATGTTCTGGACGTCATGATTTCTTGGTGTATAGGCCCCCTCTCACTTGACGTGCGGAACGCGTGAGGCCGTGCTGC
>NC_049980.1:30316604-30330432 GCF_000003815.2 Branchiostoma floridae | reverse complement strand
ATACTATACATGTTTCACGTCACCCTCAAGACAATTGGTAGTTCGCTATACTTGTAAACAATAAACAAGCCCGCACAGCCACGGCCCACATTCTTTCACCTCTACGCACTTTGAATACTATACATGTTTCACGTCACTTTCAAGAGAAATTGGTAGTTCGCCGTTCCTGTAAACAATAAACAAGCCCGCACAGCTGGGCCCACATTCTTTCACCTCTACGCACTTTGAAATTGAATACTATACATGTTTCACGTCACCTTCGAGAGAATTGGTAGTTCGCTGTTCTTGTAAACAACAAACAAGCCCGCACAGCTGGGCCCAAATTCTTTCACCTCTACGCACTTAGAATACTATACATGTTTCACGTCACCCTCAAGAGAATTGGTAGTTCGCTGTTCTTGTAAACAACAAACAAGCCCGCACAGCTGGGCCCACATTCTTTCACCTCTACGCACTTTGAATACTATACATGTTTCACGTCACCTTCAAGAGAATTGGTACTTCGCTGTTCTTGTAAACAACAAACAAGCCCGCGCAGCTAGTCTCCAAGCAGAGCTTGGTGGAAAAATCGGGACCTTTTCATTTCAACTGTTATTTTAACTGCGCTTTGGCTTTGGACATTTTGTCAAAAGTAATACACTGGACTGAAATAGAATCTCTCGTACCACCAGTTTGTGAGCACTTAGGCCCCCATAGCAGATCAACAAGCTAGGATGATTGTTAATGATATATAACGTTATGTAAATATACGTTACTGTTTTCTATCTGTATGACATTTCTCATATCAATTGTGCACCAACATTGTTTAGTTCAGTTCAGTTCACTTTATTTATTTAACCAGGAAAATACATCGCCTACTGGCGTTTTTCAATACCTCCTGGGGGGCCGGGAGACCCCAACATAAAATAACACAAAATCACAACAACTGAGTCAAAATTGAAATCAAAGGTCAAACTAACATAAGTAATCGTCAGCTGTCAACTATTTACAATACAAATAACTCAAGATAACTTGATATAATAATGGTAATAATAATAACAATGATAACACATTCAGGCAGTGGATCAACTTAAAATCCAAGTAATGAAAAGTGGAATGAAAAGTGGAATTTGCATATCAATGTGTCGCTGGTCGGGCAGTGTTTGTTACAAAGTTGATTTGAAAATGAAAAATAACAGTCAGAAGAGAACATAAATGTCAGTCTTAGCGTCAAAACATAATACAGAAATAAATAAAAAAAGGATCCACTGTGATATGACAGGTACTAAAGCTAAAATATATACAATCAGAATCCTTTAGTCCTGGTCATACAATAGTTTAAACTGTGACAGTGTCCTCGAAGATCTTAATTGGGACGAGAGGGAGTTCCAGAGCACCGCACCTGCGTGTGAAAAAGCTTTCTTTCTATATTCAGATTTAGCTTTAGGCAGCAGGAGTCCACCTTGTGATCTGAGACGGGTATTATGTGTGTGTATTTCTGAGAGTTGGGAGAACAATGCAGTAAGGTGGGGAGGGGTCATGCCGTTAAGTGCCTTAAAAACGAGCGTTGCCTTACTTCTTTTATGTACATCGGCTATTTGGACCCATCCGAGAGTACGTAAGACGTTTGGTGTAGAAGTATAGCGATCGTACCCCAGGATCACGCGGCCAGCTCTAGTTTGGAGTTTCTGTAATTTATCCAGACTTCCTTTACCCACCCTCCAAGCAGAGGTTACGTTTCGTCTAAACAATTCAGTGAAAGGACGTTTTTATGCGTTTTTGGCGGCAGCATTAAAAACACAACAAAATAGAAAGTCAGACAAAAATACATGAAAATACGTCAAATTCATCTCGAAACCCAACCTCTGCTTGGAGGGCATTGTTTACGGGACCGTGTACTGAGGAATGCGACACCTCCCTGCTAATCGTTACAAATTGTTTTACGGCTTGCCCACTGTGAAACTCCCACCGTGGCTTGTCACAGCCTGTAACAATTATCTAGCAGCTCACCGACTGATGACAGGAGGGGGGCCGGGCAGACAATGCTAGTGCCGGAAAAAACAAACAATAAAAACATGTATGGATAAGAAGTTGCACAATGATAAAAGGGGTTGCCCCGAAGCCCATGACGGAGTCCCGCGTGGGAGATCTGCACCTGTCCCAAGACTCAACCTTACACTGTGCGAAAGGGTGTCATTTCCGGACGTTTCTATGTTTGTATACATCCGGATCGGGACCGTTTCTGGATATATCCGGACAATATCCGGACGAAATCTGACATGACTCCCCTGCGTTTTCGGAAAATTTCAGGAGTCCGGAACGGGACCATTTAATTCCTGCCTCATATCCGGATTTCCAGTAATGGAACGTTTTCGGACTCTTTGGAGACAAACCACGTTCCGAATATTTCGTATATATCCGGATTATTTCAGAAGTCCGGAACGGGACCAAATAATTACGTCTCATATTCGGATTTCCAGTAATGGAACGTGTTCGGACTCTTTGGATACAAATCACGTTCCGAATATTTCGTATTAATCCGGATAATTTCAGGAGTCAAGAATGGGACCATATAATCATGTCGCATATCCGGATTTCAAGTAATGGAACGTTCTAGGACTCTTTGGAGACAAAACACGTTCCGAATATTTCATATTTTCTGAGCGCGTTCGGGGCTATTACGCCCCGGAAAGGTTGCATAAACTTAAGATATACTGAAACATCATGGGAACAATACAACACATTATTTCAGAATATCCAGTAACTTTACGATCATGCTAAATACCTAATATTTAACGTTTCCTGTCCGTTTTAACCCCGAAAATACTAACTCGGTAAGGCTACATTTTGTGAAAGCTTTTCAAAGACTTTCCTGTATAAATCAGATGACACAAGTATCACAACAAATGCATTATGTGGAGGAACAGATCATGTTAACGTCAAGGGGCAAATCAATATGCATTTGTCTCTTAGTCTTACCAAGGAAGTTTTAGCTCACTACAACCTCATTGGTCTTCACAAAAAGTGAAGCTCGAATGAAGCCAAAGTTAAACAGTTCACTGTCAGATCCAATAATATCAAGCCCAAGTCAATAACATCATAACAAAACTGATCAGTTTAAATGTACAATATCAAATGTACAGTATCCGACACAAGTCTAACGTTATAAACCATACAAATCAATATTCGTAGGATAAAAATGTCATTACGAAATCAGTACGACAGTCCATTTTCAAGTCCTCTATAAGTCCGTATCGTGTTGACTGTGGAATCATCGTCCGGGGCGCCCTCTTCTGCGTCTTTGTGGTAGTGGACGATCATTGGCGACGGAAGATGCTCTGGCAAGACCCCGCAATATCGACGGCACGTCTCGAGGACAGTCCGCTCCATTAATCTCCAAGCAGATCTTGCGTCTTCAGAGTAGAAACAGTTCTGGCAGGATGCAACGTCACCGGGCACAGACTGTCGTAAGTGTTACCAGGAGGTAGGCCTCGGTCGTCGGCATGGCAGGACAGGCGATTGGGAAACAGAGGCTCAGCGGCTGGAATGAAAAAAAAACGGCTAGTAACTGCCCCGAACCCATGAACGGTAGATGTAAAATTATTCAAACAACACGGCCATAAAAATCACAGCAGGACAAGACGGGGACAAAGGCAGGAATATGGAGTCGGCTATCATCAAAGGGTGCGGGCCACACAGATGGCACAGATAAGGACCCCCAGAGAACGAATGGAATTTTATATGCACACAATCACATTGGTCCTAGTGAGGAGATTACAGTTTCTCCTTGGTTCTATTAAGATTTAGCCAGCCAAAACAACAGGACAGGAAAGTTTAGAAGCAGCCGTTACGGCACATACAGCACAAAATAATATGAGAATTTAACTAACTATGGAACGGGCAATTTGTAAACAAGCCGGGGATGACACGCGGGGGTTCCAGCTGAAAGAGAAGTGATCTATCATACAACAATCTTTACAAAGATATCACACTACTAATTATTAAATACACAAAACACTAAGAAGGGATAACAGACATTGCTGACAGACACATACGGAACTAAGAACGGTAACTGCTGTGTATATACAATCTATGTACTAGAGAGCTACACTACTCACTTCTTGGCCCGGTAGCGGCTAGCGGCAGCGCCAACTGAGATTCAAATCTAGTTTCAAACATAACTGCTGTCACCAGCTGGTCTACTATTGGTCTAGTCAAGTCATGTGACTTCCTAATATAGTCTTGTTACCTAAGGACTCCTCCAGATGGTTCCAAGCAAGTTAGTGTCATCCATCATGCCTGTTTCACGGAAACACATGGCATTGTGCATTATTTTTGTGAATAAATGCATCATGTACTTACCAGTTACAAAGTTGTACACAGCAGCAAACGCCGTGGCTCGGTGTAGGCTGTTATCTGCAACGACTGCCCCAGTAGGCGCACCGTTGACATGCCAACGTACTGGTCTGCTCAGCACTTTGCACAGCTTGCATAACCGCTTTACGAGTGAAGTTGCCTCGTGATATTGTCCGGATATGGGCCATTCCCACACAGCAACGCTGGTATTCAATATCATGAGTGAGTTTTTGTCATGATATTGTCCGGATATGGACCTATCCCAAACTGCACCGCTGGTGTGGAGTGTTTTGACTGAACTTTTTCAAGATATTGTCCGGATATGGACCTATCCCAAACTGCACCGCTGGGGTGGAGTGTTTTGACTGAACTTTGTTCAAGATATTGTCCGGATATGGACCTATCCCAAACTGCACCGCTGGGGTGGAGTGTTTTGACTGAACTTTATTCATGATATTGTCCGGATATGGACCTATCCCAAACTGCACCGCTGGGGTGGAGTGTTTTGACTGAACTTTGTTCAAGATATTGTCCGGATATGGACCTATCCCAAACTGCACCGCTGGGGTGGAGTGTTTTGACTGAACTTTGTTCAAGATATTGTCCGGATATGCAAAGAAACAATAATACTTGACTCATAATTGTTACCATCGCAAAGATTGCTTTCTGTGTCATTTGATTGTAAATGTCGATGTCAGTATATTTGCACATGTATATGGAAGCTTAAGCTTCAATTACCAGAAAATTAAAGAGTAAACATACATTGACATCGGGCATACTCGTTGTAGAATAAAAACACATATACAGAAGCAAAAACGTTAATGACGTGTATTTGACAAGATAGGAAACCTTTTTAAGGATACGCAACAAAACAATCTCAGATTCATGTATGACAAGAAAAGTAATTTGTTAACCATTAAGTTGTCCGAAAACTGATCTCTGGAATGTTTCTGTTTTGGACATCTGTCGTAAATGGAACGGAATATGAATTCGGAAGGAGCGAAAATTTCGGCAAAAAAATGCAGTCTTATTGTTCAGATGCGCAATAAAACAATCACCGATTCACAATTCACGTATAGAATACCTTTATCGGTAACGGTCAGAATATGCTAACTATCTGTCCTAAAACTAATCCATGGAATATCTGTCGCGGATATGTCTCGTAAATGGAAAGAAAAGAAAATAGTATGTATTCGAAAACATGAAACGTCCCTGACACGTATTCGGAAGAACGGGAAATTCTATCCGTCCGGGCATGTGCTGAAACAATTCATGACTCATGATATTCTGAGACATATTGAATTGAAAATGTCATCTGACAATGGCCCAGAAATAATGCACATCATGCTTCGTGCAAACTCCTAATTTGTCCGGGTATTCCTTATCGAAATATATGGACCTTGGATATGTAAAGAATGTAGAACATATCACGTATTCGGAGGCAAGAAACGTCAATGGCGCGTATCTTGAAAAGCAGGAAAGTCTTATTTGTCCGGATACATAACAAGACAATTCCTGACTCATGATATTTCCAGATATGGGAAATATTGAACATCGTGCCCGGACACAGTCCGAATATTTTGCATGTCCAAAAATATGTCAACTCCGACTTTGTCCGGAAATCACACCCTTTCGCACAGTGTTATTTTCCCATCTTCTGTTTTGTTATAGAATATGAGACGTTAATAGAACATGTCCACTACCCCGAAGGCACCCGTTTGACAATTATTAATAATAATAGTATTATCTGGTGTATTTTGCATCCCAGTAGGTACCCAATGTGTTGAGTAATGAGTCCTCGAGCACGAGACCCCCGTTTTAGGTCCCTCCAGGAAGACGATGATAATAATCTCAGATCCACGGTGGCGTAACCAGGACCCTGGGCGTAACATAGTATCAAACCCGCCTCTACGAAGAATGTTGCATAGCGGACTAAGATTTTTCCTGTGGTGACGAGAACCAATTGTACACATTCAAAGTTCATAGAGCTGGCCCCACGAAACTTGTTTTTCGTTTACAAGGGCGGCCCCATAGCGGACTATATAAATATTTTTTCCTGTGGTGACGAGAACCAATTGTATACATTCAAAGTTCGTAGAGCTGGCTCCATGAAACTTGTTTTTCGTTTACAAGGGCGGCCGGCCCATAGCGGACATATTTTTTCCTGTGGTGACGAGAACCAATTGTATACATTCAAAGTTCGTAGAGCTGGCTCCATGAAACTTGTTTTTCGTTTACAAGGGCGGCCCAATAGCGGACTATATATTTTTTTTTCCTGTGGTGACGAGAACCAATTGTATACATTCAAAGTTCGTAGAGCTGGCTCCATGAAACTTGTTTTTCGTTTACAAGGGCGGCCGGCCCATAGCGGACATATTTTTTCCTGTGGTGACGAGAACCAATTGTATACATTCAAAGTTCGTAGAGCTGGCTCCATGAAACTTGTTTTTCGTTTACAAGGGCGGCCCCATAGCGGACAATATAAATATTTTTTCCTGTGGTGACGAGAACCAATTGTTTACATTCAAAGTTCGTAGAGCTGGCTCCATGAAACTTGTTTTTCGTTTACAAGGGCGGCCGGCCCATAGCGGACAATATAAATATTTTTTCCTGTGGTGACGAGAACCAATTGTATACATTCAAAGTTCGTAGAGCTGGCTCCATGAAACTTGTTTTTCGTTTACAAGGGCGGCCCAATAGCGGACTATATAATTTTTTTTCCTGTGGTGACGAGAACCAATTGTTTACATTCAAAGTTCGTAGAGCTGGCTCCATGAAACTTGTTTTTCGTTTACAAGGGCGGCCCCATAGCGGACTATATAAATATTTTTTCCTGTGGTGACGAGAACCAATTGTTTACATTCAAAGTTCGTAGAGCTGGCTCCATGAAACTTGTTTTTCGTTTACAAGGGCGGCCCCATAGCGGACTATATAAATATTTTTTCCTGTGGTGACGAGAACCAATTGTATACATTCAAAGTTCATAGAGCTGGCTCCATGAAACTTGTTTTTCGTTTACAAGGGCGGCTCTATAGCCGACTAAGATTTTTCCTATGATGACGTGAACTAACTGTATGTATTCAAAGCGAAATATAAATTTCTTTTGAAGGTGACGTGAACCAATTGTATGTATTCAAATTGTGTGGAGCTGGCTTTATGGAGCTGGTAGGTTGGGAGCAGGGTTGTACTAATAGCTCCATGGAGCTGGCTCCATGGAGCTGGCTCCATGGAGCTATTAGTACAACCCCTTATTGATTGAATCCAGATACATTTGTTGCATCATATTAAATCATATTCTATTGGTATCTCTATTAACGTTGAAAAACCCAAATGTACTACATACTTGTGCTCAAAAGTGTAAGACTGGTTGGATCCATCCCGAGAGAGTCTGGAGTTCGTACAGCTGTTCTCAGGGCCCTGTAGATGTCGTCATACAGGTCGTTGTCTTGAAGATCGGGATTCAACAAATTGATGTTCTGACTTGTAATGACGCTACCTGGCCTGTAGAAAATATCATGGTGGATAACTATACTCATGAATTAATATACGTATAGTGATAACAAGTAAGTATACGTATGTTAATCGTACTATACGATTGATATACGTATTTTACGTATAGTAATAACAAGTATATACAAAGTGTTCGGCAATTGCAAAATTGCAAATCTTGTGGAAACCCAAAATCTATTATGTAAAACTTACTTTGCGTCCTTCACTCTGATAAACATGCTGCCTTGGACACTTGTCATGGCCTGGCGGTACTGTAAAGAGTGATATAAAGTCATCATATACCAATATGCTGATTACTGTGTTGATTACATACATCTGGATAATTCATTCTAGACCTCGCTAAAACGGTTAACAAATTGACTCCTGGCTTCTAAACTTGGATTGGCACCTTATATCATACAATACAAATGATTATACCATCGACGCATGGAGGGTCGGAGTCAAATTTCGAAACTTTTTTTCCTTTACAATTTCCAAATCTCGCCGCGCATGGTATATATCCTAATTGTGAATGCAACTTACTTGTTAGCATCTAATGTACCTAAACCCAATGGTAATATTACATCTTTGTTCATACCCAGTCCTTGATCTCCGTGCTGATGGTCTTGAAATCATCCGAATTAGGATTTGCCATCTCAGGGGTGAAGTTTCTACCAGTTATCCTTATGCTGGACGTAAATGTTATGGTTCCTGAAAAAAGATTCAAAGGAATACATCAACAAATAATTAAGGGTTAATGACCTGCCCCGAGGTGTATATGGTTTCATAGCGCCTGGTCCTTTGCTATAACCACCGAATGAAACCACCGAGTGAGCGAAGCGAACGAGGTGGTTTTATGAGGTGGTTATAGCAAAGGACCAGGCGTTATGACACCATGTACACCGAGGAACAGGCGGGTCATTAACGTTATTATCATATAGCCTACCCAAACTTGCAAACTCCTGTATGACACATAGCTCCCTTGGCACTATACGTGTGAATTCCGTTGCCGAATTTCTGAAAATTCACATTTATTCTTTGGTACATACATTTGTAAGGAGATTACAGATTGCATTTTCGAACCAAAATTTCCACAGAAAATATTCGAAACACTGCAGTCTTTCGCTTTTTAGAACAACAAAACTCATTACCAATGTTAATAGAAGGAGCCATCCTCCTCTTGCAGTCTGTACTTATTCCCTCTGCTCTGGCATATGTTTCGCTCCTTTTGATTGGCCAATGCCTGCATATACCTTACTTTAATGTGTGTATTGCTCATTCTGATAGGTCAGAATGAATCGACACTGGTGCCGGTGTCGATGCAAATCGACAACGGTGCCGGTGTCGATTCATTCTGACCAATCAGAAGGAACGAACACACCGGCCTGGCCGGAATCTATATGTTACTGCGTCATAACCAACGTGGAACAGGGCCTTCTGATTGGTCCGCGGCGCCTGGCTATATGATAATCAGTATTATCATGCGACAACATAACTCTAACAGCATGGGTTCTCTGACCTAATCTGGAACAAACTGGACCATGTTGAAATTTACCTTGTACTACATAGTAATGATTATGATGGCATATTCAGGTTCAAATATGGTGACTATGGCATCCTGACCTTCTCCAGACCATGGTTGGGGTTATTCGTAGGTCAGGTCATCTGTGGTTGGAATTTGGTCGGCTAGGAGAGATTTAGAAAGTCAGTCGGTTGCGCATTCAGAAAAAAAATCAGTAAAGTCGGTAAGGTCATATTCTGCTTGGATGCGATCGGAGGAGCGAACTTAAGCTAGAAAAGGGTGGATTCCAGGTTGCTCTCAACCCGCGCGAACCTTGATTGGGAGTGGTTGGGGGTTCTCTTCAAAGTCACATCGCTATACTGTTGCTGTTACTAATTGCCGGTTTCCAAGTCCTTCTACAACAACAGTTTCTTTCCAATGGCAGAAACATTATGGAACTCTCTCGATGACAACTGTTTCCCTCCTGTCTACAACTTATCGGCCTTCAAAAAAATGTTTACCGCTAACGTTATCTCCGTCCACAGTTATTTCCAACTTCTTAGTTCATTGCCTTGAAGTAGTCTAATGACCTTGCTTTGAGCAATCTCGTTAAAAAAAGGCGCGGAGTAGGTTCTGAATGTGTAACAGGGGTATATTACAAACCTTCTGGCAGCACAGTCACGGTACTGTCTTCAGACTCCGTCTCACCGCCTGAACTTGTCACCTTGCACTTGACTTTGTGAACACCACTTACAGCTTCATACCTGCAACAGGCATATAGGCATCAGAATTACTAGTATTTTAGCAGCCAACTTGTACCTGATTATTATTGGTCATCGCCGACAACGACGGACAAATAACAGGTATCAAAATTACATTTAAAGATCAATTAGAATTGAATGATACTATTTTGATGTCTGCAAAATAATTGGTAAACACTATTGGAATGAACTGTGATGGGGGAGGTGGTGGAAACTTCGTCACGTTTGGGACAGCATTATTTATATTGTAGCAGCGACACCTAGCTGCAGTGCGAAGTCGAACCTGTCAGTATTGTTCCGAGGAAAGTGGGGTATGTACAGAGAACTTTGCTATTCAGTGGTTTACCAACCTAATGATGCTATTCACAAATGGAGCTGTTTAGTACTAACCTGAACACTGGGCTTCTCTGGGTGGGTACAAGCGTCCCATTCACTGTCCATTGGTAGTTATACTCATCCAAGCGCCTTGTTGTATGGCACGTGATGGTGATGATCTCTCCTACGGCCACATCCTGCACCTCTGACGGACGGATGCTGACCTCAGGACGCACTTCGTAATGTGTACTTACTACGAGGCCGAAGAAGCAGATTATTTCAAACAGTCCTAAAAATTGCAAACTAATGAGTAAATTTCAATAAAAATGCAGGTACAAAATTGCTAAGATTTAGCATTTATTGCAAAACATTGCAAAAGCGTTGACTTACATGGATGGTCCTCTGTTGCCAGGTGCATTTCTGTCGTGGTTTTGCTTACTGCTGTCGGAGTGGTAATCATCGGTGAAGTGTAGTGTAGTGTAGTGTCACTGAGTGTCGTCGGAATGGTGGTCATCATTGTGGTTGCGGAATTTGTCGTCCCGATAGTGGTTTTACTTGCTGCAGTGGTGTATTCACCTGAAATAAAGCATCACAATTCTTCGTAAGAGAATGGTGGACCACTCGCGTAACTCAAGATATTATACGACTTGGAGTGGCCCCATTTCTCCTAAAGGAGGACTAACGCCAAGCTAATAGATTGCAACACGTTAGCGCATAACCATGTCACAATAAAAACTGGCAGTCCAAGGACATGCTCAGGGAACCACCTTCTAAAATTCCAAACTATGAACGCTAGAGTGAATTTGTAAAAATCCTTTCCCCGTACAGTCTGTAGACTCTGTACCATTCGACGGATGCCTACAGAGGCCTGCTGATGCAACTGAGTTAACAGATGTTACTTTTAGATTTGGTCAGAAGGAACTTTTGATCACTTTAATCATTACGAGATTTTGTAGTGCTGTCTTCAAAGCCGGTAACATCATTGTCTTCTAATTCAATGGGGTTTAGACGTGTGAGTTGAATGATATGATGGACTGGAACAAATGCTAATGGATCAGCCTATTTTCAGCTCTGTTCTGTTTTGTTACGCATGTGCCCATCCAAAGCTGACCGGAGCTGAACCTACTTGCCAGTAAAACGTTGAGGTCGTGTTCCGCTTGAGACTTCGGCACTGCTAATGTCTTCTCATGCAATTTTATAACAATTCATCTTTAGAAAACTAGGTTTAATTGTAGAATTCAACTGTTGTCAGAGAACTTACCTGTTTCACAGTGTTCACCTGCATAGCCAGGAGCACAATGGCAGGAGTAAGCGTTAATTTCGTCGACGCAGGTTCCGCCATTTTGACAATTCACTCCAACGCAGTCGTCCGTCTCTGAAACGTAATATTGGCATTCTTATCATACACAATGATACATTATGAATATTGTTTAAAGATATCTTTAAAAGATTTGATAACGTTTTTTAAGTCTTCAAGAATAAGTCTATGTCAGATTGACACCCTGATACTTATTCGCATCCTTTTTTTCTCGCAACCTTATCATAATTCTTCTTTTGAGACCTAGGTTTAATTGTAGAATTCAACTGTTGTCAGAGAACTTACCTGTTTCACAGTGATCACCTTCATAGCCAGGAGCACAGTCGCAGGAGTAAGCGTTAATTTCGTCGATGCAGGTTCCGCCATTTTGACAGATCACACCGTAGCATTCGTCTATATCTGAAACGTGATATTGGCATTCTCATCGTACGCAATGATACATTATAAACATAATTATATTTCAGCCATACATAGTATGGTGAAATATATTGTATTCGTCATGTTTCTTCTTCTTTCTTTCTTTCTTTCTTTCTCCTGTCAAATCTTCAAAGTGATTCATCTCCGCCGTTCCTGGACCGAATGACCTGAAATTTGGCACAGGGGTAGAATGGGCCAATACCTTGATGCTTTTTTTCTCAGTTTTTTCATATCTGCCTCTAAAATGATTTTATTGAGATTTTTTGGTCAATTTTAGACCAAAACTGTATATTTTAGCCCCTGTACCCTGGTATTACAACCAAATGAGCTGAAATTTCACAGAGATGTGCCTTGATAATGCCCCATATAAATTTGATAACACTTTTGGTGTACAGTACAACAAAATGCTTATTTTTGCGATTTTTTGACCAATTTTTGACCAAAAAAGGACACTTTTGGCTCCTGTACCCTGGTATTACAACCAAATGAGCTGAATTTTGACAGAGATGTGCCTTGATAATGCCCCCATATAAATTCAATAACACTTTTGGTGTACAGTACAACAAAATGCTTATTTTTGCGATTTTTTGACCAATTTTTGACCAAAAAAGGACACTTTTGGCTCCTGTACCTTGGTATTGCAACCGAATGAGCTGAAATTTGACACAGATGTGCCTTGATAATCCCTTCATATAAATTCAATAACACTTTTGGTGTACAGTGCAACAAAATGCTTATTTTTGCGATTTTTGGCCAATTTTTGACCAAAAAAGGACACTTTTGGCTCCTGTACCCTAGTATTACAATTAAATGACCTGAAATTTGGTATAGATAGGCATTAGATACTTGGTAACAAGATTCAAGTAAAATTTTTGACATAAACAACCTTAAAATGATTAATTTTGGCACTTTTCTGAGGGGAAATTTGTTTTCTTTTGGCCTCCTGACGTGACCTTCCGTGACCCCGCACAGAGCCACACCTGTGCGCGTCAGCCGGAGAGTTAATTGAATCAAAGACCTAGCCAATCAGCGAAGAGGAGGCCAAAGGCTAATTAATATTCATAAGCGGGGCCTCATGATCCCGTATATAGCAGTGTTCCCGCCAGGGGAAGCGAAGCCCGCCTAAGGCTCTCGCATTTTAGACTATTCAGAAGGCTTTGTATCAGTTCTTAGGGGCATATCTATGATAATCGCAGCAGTCACTTAACTTCTCTTCAGGAGTTTAGCGTAACACTATTTCAGGTCAAACCGTCAAAGGCAACTAAAAACAAATTTTAACGTTACTGAGTTCAACAGTACTTATAACTTGTTATCCGAAGTTGAAACGCTAGCGATGGTATTTTCGCTGCGCTGTTAGCTCCGTGCGACTGTTGTTGACGGTCTTATAACGGTATATTTTGCACCCCTGTACCCTGGTATGAGTAACATTTGGTATAGATAGGCATAAGATAGTTGGTAAAATGATCCAAGTAAAATTTTTGGCATAAAGTACTGTAAAAGGCTTAATTACAGCACTTTTTTTAGGGGAAATTGGTTTTCTTTCGTTCTCCATGCCATGACCTTTCGGACGTTCACCCCACAGAGCCGACATCTGCACCTGCGTCTAGCCGGCAGGAAGAGTTAATTCAATTAATGGTTCAGCCAATCACCGAAGAGGAAAGCGAAGGCTAATTAATATTCATAAGCGGGACC
>NC_049980.1:30303172-30316413 GCF_000003815.2 Branchiostoma floridae | reverse complement strand
GTCTTTGATGAGTCGGCGAAAGGTGCGTTAGTTAGAAAATCTGCGTTTAGTTTTGATACGTAATTATAAGTTAGACAGTGGCGAGAATGATTATTTTCTCATCAATATTTCTCTTCAGAATTATTTGAACTTAATTGTACATCTAAACAATTGGCTTACCTGTGCAATGTTTATATGATTAATGATCAGTGTACTGAAATCATGTGTAACGTATGGCTCCTAGTCAATAGATCAGCATTTTCTCTATAGTGACCACCTGTCTATAGTGGCCACATTTCCTAGTGCTGTTGTTGTTTGACATAAACTTTGAACATTTAAATTGTAAGTAACTTTAAACTGCCAGAGTTTCAGCCCAATAAAACACTCTCAGCGCCAGGGTATGAACAGACTGACCAGACAGACGAAAATAAATCCTCGAACAAGGTTCAATCGTATCTTCCGGGTCTGGCAGGAAGTTGTTAAACTAAAATAAGAATGGCTCGATGGCTGATTGCATACAAAGAAAAACAGTTTAACAGTTTTACAGCTTGAAGAAAACAAACGCTCCTACAGTACCTGCACCTGCTTGATAATTATTAAATCGTATGCCCTACTTGAATAAAAAAAGTTCACTGCAATAATAAATGTACCCACATCACAAGGAGCTTATACTTTTTTAAACTTACACCTAGTTATCGTACTGAAAATTGTTAATGACATTACATGAAGTCATTCAACAATTTTCAGTCATGATGAAAATTTTCTGAATGGAAGGTGTTATTATTGTCATTTTCTGAAAAATAGAAGCAAGCTCTGTTTTTACCTAGAATCAATTCACAATACCAGTCCACTTTGGGGGATAATGTACTGTTAAGAGGATGTTCCATTTTTGCGCAGGGGTGATTTGGAACAGTCCAATGTTGCGTGGGAAGGGGTATGGCTGAAATATGCTGTATTTGCTCTTAAGCAAATGTCGGCCTTTCTAGTGTTTCAAAGATATTTTCAAAAGATTCGATAACTTTTTTTTTTAAACAAGACTAAGTCTATGTCAAGTTGACACCCTAACCTTTGTTGTCATCCTTTTATATCACGCAACGTTATCATAATTCTTCTTTCAAGAACGACTTTTTTAAATCGTGGAATTCAACGAGAACTTACCTGTTTCACAGTGATCGCCTTCATAGCCAGGAGCACAAGTGCAGGAGTAACCGTCAACTTCGTCGACGCAGGTCCCGCCATTTTGACAATCCACTCCAACGCAGTCGTCCGTATCTGAAACGTAATATTGGCATTCTCATCATACGCAATGATACATTATGAATATTGTTTCAAAGATATTTTCAAAAGATTCGATAACTTTTTTTTAAACAAGACTAAGTCTATATCAATTTGACACCCTGACCTTTGTTGTCATCCTTTTATATCACGCAACGTTATCATAACTCTTCTTTCAAGTACGACTTTTTTAAATCGTGGGATTCAACGAGAACTTACCTGTTTCACAGTGATCGCCTTCATAGCCAGGAGCACAAGTGCAGGAGTAACCGTCAACTTCGTCGACGCAGGTCCCGCCATTTTGACAATCCACTCCAACGCAGTCGTCCGTATCTGAAACGTAATATTGGCATTCTCATCATACGCAATGATATATTATGAATATTGTTTAAAAGATATTTTAAAAAGATTCAATAAAGTTTTTAAAAAAAAAGACTAAGTCTATGTCAAGTTGACACCCTGACCTTTGTGTTCATCCTTTTCTATTACGCAAGGTTATCATAATTTTTCTTTCAAGAACGACTTTGATAAATCGTAGGATTCAACGAGAACTTACCTGTTTCACAGTGATCGCCTTCATAGCCAGGAGCACAAGTGCAGAAGTAACCGTCAACTTCGTCGACGCAGGTCCCGCCATTTTGACAATCCACTCCAACGCAGTCGTCCGTATCTGAAACGTAATATTGGCATTCTCATCATAAGCAATGATATATTATGAATGTTGTTTAAAAGATATTTTAAAAAGATTCATTAAAGTTTTTTAAAAAACAAGACTAAGTCTATATCAATTTGACACCCTGACCTTTGTTGTCATCCTTTTATATCACGCAACGTTATCATAATTCTTCTTTCAAGAACGACTTTTTTAAATCGTGGGATTCAACGAGAACTTACCTGTTTCACAGTGATCGCCTTCATAGCCAGGAGCACAAGTGCAGGAGTAACCGTCAACTTCGTCGACGCAGGTCCCGCCATTTTGACAATTCACTCCAACGCAGTCATCCGTATCTGAAACGTAATATTGGCATTCTCATCATACGCAATGATACATTATGAATATTGTTTCAAAGATGTTTATATTTCAGCCATACCATAGGATGGTGAAATATATTGTATTCGTAATTTTCTTCTTTCTTTCTTTCTTTCTTTCTTTCTCCTGTCAAATCTTCAGAACACGGTATCTCCGTTGTTCCCTAACCGAATGACTTGAAATTTGGCACAAGGGTAGAGTGGGCCAATACCCCCAGAATTTTTTTTGATTTTTTTCATATATGCCTTTAGAATGATTTTATTAAGGTTTTTTGGTCATCTTAAAACCAAAACTGTATATTTGGGCCCCCTGTACCCTGGTATTATAACCGAATGAGCTGAAATTTGGCACAGATGTGCCTTGATGATTCCCCCATATAAATTCAATATCACTTTTGGTGTACAGTATAACGAATTGCTTATTTTTCCGATTTCTGGGTCTTTTTTTGACCAAAAAAGGACACTTTTGGCTCCTGTACCTTGGTTTTAGAACCGGATGACCTGAAATTTAGTATAGGAGTGCCCTAGACATATGCGCATATGGATTCATTAACACTTGAGGTATACAGTACAACAAAATGCTTAATTTTGCGATTATTTGGCCATTTTATGACCAAAAACGCACACTTTTTGCTCTTGTGCTCTGGTTTTAAAACCAAATGACCTAAATTTTGGTAAAAGGGTGCAGTAGATATTTATTCAAATGACACATGTATAATTTTTGTCATAGACTACGTCAAAATGATATATTTGGGGATTTTTCTGTCATTTTCCAATAGCCAGAGGGGTCAATGACCTTAAGGTCGTTGACCCCCAGCTGCAGATTGCACCTACTGGCATATATGTCTATTTAATCTAATTAGATATGTAATCACAATCACTTAGCCTGAATCTATATCCTAAAGAGGGGGTGGGGGTGGCAGCCAATCAGCGAGCCCGGTGTTATCTGGAAGAGTCCACTCTTACACGGAGGGGTTCATTTTTTAAAAAATTCATCATTGGACTAGTGAAGTCTTTCAGTGGGTGTATTTTTGGACAGGTCTATTTTGCAATTTTACAGAAGGTGTGCTGGAAGAGTCTATTCTCGCACGGAAGGGGGATTTTTTAAAATTCATATTTTGGACTTTGGTGACTTCTAGTTTGTCAAAGTCTTTCAGTAGGGTTATTTTTTGGACTGGTCTAATTTGCAATTTTAAATGGGTGTGCTGGAAGAGTCCATTCTTGCATGGAGGGGGGCTTATTTAAAAATCCATTTTTTGGACTTCAGTGATTATGTCAAAGTCCTATTTTAGCGGATGTATTTTTGGACTGCTCTACTTTACATGGAAGAGTCCATTTTTGCACACGGAAGGGGGATTTTTTTTCAAATTCAGTTTTGGACAGGTGATGATTCAAAATTCAATTTTTAGTGGAAGTGTTTTTAGACTGGTCTATTATACCTTTTCATGCACTGGGACCTTTTTTGCTAAATTCAATTTTGGATTTGGTTTCTTATTCAAAGGGCCAAGGTTTCAGTGGGAGTATTTCTGGACTGGTCTATTGTGTAAATTCACATAGGGTGCACTGGAGTCCATTCTTGAACGGGGGGATTTTGTAAGATTCATTTTTGGGTTAAACCATCATTAGTAAAAGTGATTTTCCAAATGGGTGATTTTGAAATAGTCTATCGTTGCATGGGGAGGGAGATGGCTGAAATATGCTGTATTTGCTCTCAAGCAAATGTCGGCCTTTCTAGTTTTAAAACATCGCTAAAACATACAACAAGTGACCGTAGGTACTAGGTAACACGCTCTGGGACGTAATTATGGTTTGACTGTAAAAAGTAAAAAGATTCTCTTTCTTCGTAAAACTTGCCTGTTTCGCAGTGAACGCCTTCAAACCCAGCAGTACAGTTACAAGTGTAATTGTTGAAGCCGTCGATGCAGAATCCGCCATTTCGACAGGTAACGCCAAGGCAGTCGTCTGTATCTATAAGACAATTTATCATTCTTATAATTAATAAATTATTCTAGAAAACTCAATACTTCAAAGCAAAGACAAATTTATTTTTTCTAGAAAACTAGACAAGTCTATTAAGATTCTCTTCCTACTAAGATCATCGAACCAATCTATTATAGAATACATGGGGCATTTCATTTTCAACTGTCTTCAAAGAAGAAGTCAAACCCCGTAATAGCTACGTAGACTTAGTACCCTATTCTGTATCATTTGTACATTCAACCACTTAATATTTGTATGTTAGAATTTAGCTTATCTACATGTACTTATACCACATTCATTCATGTCATGTATTTACTCTTTCTTCTCTTGCAATTAGCCCAATGGGCATGAATTTGCAATAAACATTATTATTAAGACGTGTCAAATTCATTTTTTGTACATCTATGTCAAAGCTTCCTACATACCAAAAAAAAATCCTATGTTTATACAAATGCCCCTGCAATTATAGAAGTAGCCGCAAGCCCTCCTGTGTAATGTCACCTTTGCTGAGGCACACAAGGTATCCTGACCGTATCTTGTAAAAAATACGAGATATCAACATCGGGATTTCCAGTTTTCCCCATCCCTACCATCTCACCAAATACGAAACCATCCATTTAGCCGTTCTTGTTGTATCTTGTTGACTGGCAATTACACTACTGAAAATATGAATATTTTATGAAGCTGATCAACAAGGCGGCACCCAAGGCGCTAGTAAAACAATGTAGGTTTCAACATCGCAAACCTGTACCACGTCAGTTGCTAGTTATCTTTTTCAGTACAGGGAAGAGCCTGATGGTGTTCCTCATATTATCTTTTGATGGTCTGAGAAACACCCCGTCAATAGTGCGAAAAGTTAAGAGGAACATGCTATGAATGGGGAACACAATTCTTATCGACGGGAACATCCTGTCAATAACATAATATTTCAAGCACACATTTGAAGGTAGCAGGGCACATGTACAGTGTATTTCTTTGAACCTGCAACCACCGTTGTCTATGACAATGATGTAATGGATGTATCAAATAGTAAGGCACAAGGAGCTCCTTCTGAGGCCAAAATTCTTAAAGACAGGGTAGAAAGGCGAATGTGATCATGATTGGCATCGAAGTGTAAACTGTGCTGTGTGACATAGGAATATGTCGGCTGGATGATTTGTTTGTTTGTTTGTTTGTTTATTTTGAAACACCTGGGTAGCCTATTCAGTGCCAATACACTGGTTTTCGATAGGGCCCAGTTTCACATATACATACATGGAAATAAAAACAACTTACAGAGAGAAAAGTAGACATACACGTCGGAACATATAAGTACAACTGAAACATGAAAGACAGATAAATCAAAATCTGGAAAATTTGGATTGTGTGTTTTTTGTTCCATAAATGTGCCTTCTTATCCAACTAAATCTCGAGGTGAGCCAGCTGCAGTTCAGTTGACCTCCGCAGAGCACCATAAATGCCAACATTTGTGTGTTTTAATAGTTTGTAGATTGTAGCCTAAATTCAAATATATCAATTTTTGTATCCATCTATTTAGCTCCCGTTACTATAATGTTTACACTCATAGGTCGAATAATGTGTTCTAAGACACTAATTTATGTTTTCGTATGGCCAAATGTTTCAACATCACTCCTGAATTTCTTTCATCGGCAAAGTGAACAAACAAGTGAATATGAAATGTACGGTTAACACATTAAACAATAGTGGGAGGCAACGTCAGTGGCTATAGTACAACCAAATACTCGGAAAGAGCACCTTTTCCTTGTGTGACTCATCTTTCACGTGAAGTGTGGATTAACGCCCTCATTTTCACGTGTCTGAGGAGGAAGTACTCTCCAAGCAGAGGTTAGGCTCCGGCTGTTTTTCACGTTTTTAATCGTTTTTATCGGACCACGAGACAAAAAAAAATAGTACAAACCACAAACCCCGATACAAACGACTAAAAGAAACAGCCGAAGCCTAACCTCTGCTTGGAGAGTAAGAAGGAAGTGACCGTGTATATGCTTCTCTGTTCTACTACACCTGGTTCAGAATAAGCAAAGCGACATCTCTTGTCTATTTCAAGAATGAACGATATGGATGATACAAATGACAACCGATCAAACGAACAAACAAAGACATTAACAGAAGAGGTCACATGAAAAAAAAATACCTTTCGGCAATGAAAGAAAATGTTGGCATTTTCCTAAGTGAACCAAGCCATACGATCAACCGCATAAAAACGCATTTTCTCAAAAACGCATAATTCTGACCAAAAGAAGAAACTCATAACATACACGAAAGTTGCACAGGTTATATCATTATCAATTAAAAGATAATAACTGTGGCTTACCTTGTCCCGAAATGGGCTCGCCATTTAGCAGTAGAAGCAAAACAAGTGTCCACAGAATACCGATGTATTTCACGCAGGCATTGGAAGCAAAACGGCTCATTTTGCTAAACCGTAACTCACTATTGTACAAAGAACTGATAATGAAGACAGCAGGAGTCTATGATATGGTAGTGTCTATACTCAGCACTGAATTAAGGAATGATCACCAGGAAATGTCCTTGACTTGAAGCAGGACACTTCTGTTTGACTCCCTACTACCCATAGAAAATAGCTTGATGAAAAATTTTCAAACATAATTTGTCGGCCATAAATAAATAGTCAACACACTTTGTCTTTTTTACGCCCAGCATGCTTGGCCTAGCGTATGTAGAATATTTTATTACCTGAATTGGAGCTTATAATATCATCAAGCATTCACGAAAACACCGCATGTGGGGCCTTGTTACAGTGGGATAATTACAAATTGATGCCTAAAGCGATAAAAACAAGTTCGGTAACCTCCAGATATATGACCTGTGATCGTTGACTCGTGCAAAGGGTCACCAGACGTCTGGGCTGACATTCAATAACATGAAATAGCTTGAATGAAGCATTTGTTCCAGTTGAACAAGTGTTACGCAACGTTTACGCAATTTCCATTGTTCGGTTAGAAGGTAACGCGCTTTTCCGATTTGATACAAAGGATAAATATTACGTTTGATTGAATCGTCATTAAAGTCTTAAGTTTTGACTAAACGTCCTCAAAAATCTTAAGGTTCATACTGCGAAAACCTTAAGTTAACGTCCTCTTCGATATGAATTTATACAATGCTTCTGTAATGTCCCATTGAAAGACCCATCACTGGCGTTGGTGTCCTGTATTTTCCGTCTGTGACGTCACAGCACTGTTGATCGATGGAGCTAAAGCGCCCTCTATCCAGTGCATTGGGAACTTCCGATGTAGTTAGAGATGACTCCGGTCGGTCGTTTACGGCAAGATCTTTAAAGCCTCTTAAAGGTCGCAAATTGTGACAGACTAACGTAATACGTCTGAGTTAAATCTTCAATAACCCAGCCAATCCTATCCAAATTCAAATCTTGATGTACAATTTGAACCATCCTCAGCTTTTTTTAATGCACACATAGTCATATAACATGCATGGGCTTCCATTCTGAATGTCAATGGTATTTCTATCTAGTTGCAGATGAGATCCATGACTCAACTTATTAAAAAAACAAGTACATGTAAGTAAGCATACCAATAGGAAAATATGCTTCGTAATAGATACAAGAACTTTGAAATAGATATGCTAAATTTGCTTTATTTCTTTACATTATATACAGCTGAAGATAGTATGGTTTTCGTGTATGAATAACAACAAAAAACTATAATGTTTGGATATCCTAATATGTAATAGGGCAGGGCTAAACAAGTCCACTAGCCCTATTGTCCAGGGCAAGTGAAAGTGCTGTTCGGGCAAGTGCATGTCCTACCCCACTTGTCCGATCGGGCAAGTAAGATTTTTCCATTGATTTTAGTGCAATTTTGATATACTTGTTACTTTTTACAGTAATGACATCAAGCAATTGTCTACAGAGAATTCCATTGCTGGAAGTGAAAATGCATATACTAGTAACAGTGACATTTGAATTTTGGGCAAGTGAAAAATTGGTTCGGGCAAGTAAATTTTTTATGAGCTTGCCCGATCATGAGGACAAGTGGATTTTAGAAAACTTGTTCAACCCTGATAGGGACGTCAACAAATAGTGAAAGTGAAGTGAAAGTGAGCGTGTCGGACGTACACGTTTATTTGTCCTGAGTAATATCGGTCAGCGGTTCAGTGCAGCAGAGCGCCTCATGCGGATAGTAGATAAGTGGACTTATAGATATCGTAAAAATCGAATGCCTGGTTGGATTTTGGGGACAATTTTTTTATCGATTACTGACTAAATGCTCTTGCAATAGAAAGTAAAACATCTCCAGACAAACTGTTTCTCTATTGGATTTGCGCCCATGAAAGTAGCGTTGTACCGAATGGAAGGGCATAATTGGGGTATGAGAACATTTTCACAGCCTCTGCGTGCATGACACCTGATCACTAACAACTGATATGTGACCGCCATGTTTGTTGCCATTGACGTAGGACGCACAAAGTATGTGACAAGGCCGTCGATTGGCCCATTTCAAGGCTCCACATATTCACAGCTTTTGGCACTACTCACTTCTAAATTGCGTAACCGTAAAGCGAAATAGTTATTGTTAAGTTTTTGCCACAAAATTACTAAAGGTGGTATCTCACTGCACTTAAGCTTGGGGCACCGGTGCGGCACTGCGGGGTTCGATCACTGCGCCACTGTTGTTATTTTCCCCAATTTTTTAAAACAATATTTAGATATTGCGTAATGCGTAAAGGTATGGCTTAGAAGACAATAAAATACACAATACGTAAGAAAATTCGCTGCGTAATCTTTGAAACCCCGCAGTGCCGCACCGGTGCCCCAGATGCAGTGAGATGCCACCTTAAGGTGGAACGTTCACAGTACGGCCCCTGAATGACCGGTAACATGACACTACTGTTCACCTCGCTGTGTACGTATGTTTATCTAACAACCGCGACACCTGACACTACCGAGGCAGATACGCCCAATGCTAGTCACACACACTGAGGAACAGTCCAAATGGGAATCTTACAGTTAATCAAGTTTAAAAAAATAATATATCTGTAGACATTCAGCAGTACAATAAGAGATACTCTTCACCCCTATATCAAGCTACACATAAACAGCAAAAGAGCACGGAAAACTGTACAAACTTTGGCAGCAAAAAACAGTGCACACCCTTCCATGCGTGTCATTCTTCTTGGTTTACTCCCAAAGACAAGATGGCAACAGGGACTGGACGTCTCGCAGTAAAGATCGTGAAAGGCCGCGTCGGAGTTCCCTTGCTGTTTTGATCTCAGCTCTATAATCGTGTTTGGTTGACAGAGGGGATCTTCGATTCACTCCAGGGCCCAAGTGCTATGTAAGGCGCCTGACGCACGTACATAACACAGCGACGGTTAACGACTCTTGAACTAGGTAAGTGGACGATTACGAAGAGCTACATGGAAGCATACCTGCAAGCTAAACGTTTAAGCTTCTCGTTAATAACCAAATGTTAAAATGAAATTAGTGAACGTAGCAACCGCTGGATTAAAGTCAGTAACCTTAACGAGAATCTTAAGTAGAGGGTCTCAGGTTACGTTGTTCACAAAATCAAGATTTTCATTACACCTTAATGTTCAAGGTCTGCTGGGCAAAGCTGGTGTGTAATCCCAAAGTGCTTTTATGCCGGCTATATAAATATAGATGCAAAAGGTCGCCATTATCACTAGCATTAGTTGTTGGCATTTTATGTGTATCTAAAATTACGAAACGTGCTTATGTTTCATGTATATTATACATGTAATTATTAGATAACGTTGCATTATACTGTAACTACGTAAAATCTGGATCTGCAAAAAAACATGATTATTTTTGTATTTCATATTCCTCTAAACCTCCCTAGAAAGATGGCTTACTCCGCTCCAGAAACTATAACATTGACACGTCTTACAGATATACGGCCACCGTAGACTCTATACCGTAGTCAGTGGAAACGTTAATGTCGAGGTAACAAACCGACAGTAAAATGTTCCATAAAAATACATGTACTACATGTCTTTAAGTGAGTAGCAAGCATACCAAACCGTGTCTTTCTATTGCATATTTATATGTTCATATCTATACATGTATGTAGGCAAAACATATTTAGTTTTATTACAATTGTTTCGCATGAACAACGAAAACTTTCTCTCATCTTCCACTGAATTAATCTTTCATTACAAAGAGTATGCTTTGTGTCATTTTCCACGTAAAAAGAGTTCTATTATGCTGATATAGTTGTCCCTTCTAATACGTGTATTTGCATTGTAATCTTAGGGTCTTCGGATAAAACCTTCTATGGATGACCCCGCGTATGCACCCGGAGGGAAGGGATACCCACCACCCGGCCAACCCTACCAGAATGACCCTGCCTATGCGCCCGGCGGGGGTGCATATCCAGCCCCCGGGCAACCCTATCAGAATGACCCGGCGTACGCGCCCGGTGGGGGAGGAAATCCGCTCCCTGGGCAGCCGTTCCAAGACGATCCAGCATATCCTGCTCCCAGACACCAGACTGCGCCACCACCCCCTATGCTTGGCCCACCCCCCGGACAGGCATACCCACCCCCAGGGCAGACCTATCCACCCCCTGGACAAACCTATCCACCCCCTGGGCACGTGAATCCACCCCCAGGGCCCGTGAATCCACCCCCTGTGCAGGTGCACGTGAATCCACCCCCCGAGCGGGTATCTGTGCAGGTCTCCGAGGCACCACCTCCGTACTCAGGGTGAGATGACAACTATACACGTCAGAAAGTATCTGGCATCAATATCATTTTTAAAACATATTTTTACTCCAATAGTTTGGACAACAATCTTCAAAATGTTGCAAAACCATACCCTTGACGTGATTTGTAATGAAAGGTTATGCTTAAGAATATGTTGAATATACTAGAACACACAAAAGACACACAGGACAAGTTGTAAAGATACTTTTCTTTTAAAGCATACAATAAACTATATCCAAGCATCGTTTCTATACCTTTCTTATAGAGAGCGAGCCAGCGAGCCCACGGTTGTTACCACTGGCGGTGGAGACAGCGACGCAAACATGGACTTCTGTAGCCGGTGTTGGAAGCGCGAACACCCGCATAAATGGTACTCGCTCAGTGGGAAGGTAAGGTGACAATATCTTACATATCTGAAAATACCAGCTTAAAAAGTCTGGATCTTTGTCGGCGCAGAAGATTCATGTTCTTTTAATGACACAAGCAAGGCTTTGATCCAAGGAAAAAAAAAAACTTACTATTTTCCTCGTAAATTGCTCCATCAACGACACTGAAATACAACAGAATTGTGATAACATATGTAAATTTATCTAGGAAAAATATTATTCAATTAACAAAGTCGTTAGTGCCTATGAAATATACACATGAAAATAAACATTGAACTTCACAAATCAAACTTCTAGTTGTTTTGCAGTGCCAGGTTCCGAACCGGCTGCAATGTTCACTGTGACGTCACCTACCGAACTTGGCTTTATTACGCCCCATTTCCATTATTACCAAGGCATTCACTGCGCTCTCTCTGCGTCCTTAACTTTGACAGATCGATTATAGTATTTTACTCTAAAAAATCTTTTTTATGCTTTGTGCTTTTTCAGTCACATGTTTACATTTTGTCTGATATTCGTGGTTCTCCTGTCGATTGTACAGATGAGGAGGCAGACAGGCTTTAAGTTTGACTCTATACTTCTATTCTGTTGTTGACATGCATTGTACAATGTTCTCGGAATAAAATTCATTCACGTCTATTTTAGGTCGCAGTGAGAGCTCAGCTTCGTGTGGAAAATGGAGCCTAATGCCTAGATAACATTAACAACCCGGGGCTCGATCGGGCACCTTTCGGGGAAAATGATACAAAAGACAGAATGCACAAAACGTAAAAAGGAAAGTCAGGGGCATGATTTGTGTTCATTTCTAGATAAACATTTTTATTTCTCGTTTTCTAGAACAGCCCGGCCGAGCTCCGGTTTGGAAATGTGACCCTAGTTTTACCTAGCGTGAACAGAATAAGATAGATATCTTCGTTGTTTTCCACCTTCCTCCAGGGCTGTGGCTGGATCGTGGTGCTAGTTGTGATGTACTTCTTTGTGGGGATCTTTGCGGTGATCGCATTTCTTGCTTTCGCCATCTTGACATCGTCAAACGACGACCGTCATCATCATCATGGCCGTCATCATCATGGCCGTCATCATCATCATCATCACCATCATCATCATCATGATGATGATTGGGGCTACTAGTGAGTTCAGTTATTCTTTTTTTTAAGAAGATGTAAAAAGCTACCTGCTCATGAAAGAATTTGTAAGCAATGCACAACGAATGCAGTGGAAATTCAATAACTTCATGTATTTGATTTTGTTCAGCTCCAATTAGCCCCATGGGCATGAATTTGCAATCAAACCTAATTATTCTTTTTTAGCATGTCATCCCATCCCCCTCCTTCCGCATTCAAACTACATGCATCCGTGATGATGCAATCACTACAACAAGTCTGGCAATTCTCAAACGATAAATTTAAGATTCATGAATAAACAACTTTTTTTTTACAAAATATCCTACATACGCGAGTAATGCGACGTACCTACTTCTCTGTATTGTATTTGAATGGAATATTCGTTTCAAATTTTGCACATATAATGTTATTTTTCATCGGACATGTCTTTGAAATAGATTCCATTACTACTGTTTTGTGTGTGTGTGTGTGTGTGTGCGTGTGTCTGTGTGTGTGTGTGTGTGTGTGTGTGTGTGTGTGTGTGTGTGTGTGTGTGTGTGCTTGCGTGCGTGTGTGCGCGTGTGTGCGGTCATATAAACATGCAATGCAGTATTTTGATCCATTTCATTAGTTGACTAACTGGGTGTATCTATCTTACAGTGACTAGTATCTGGGCCTACACATGTCGGACACAGAGGTCGAGGATACGGCACATCACAAAAAAGCCAACAGCGGCAGTTCCCACGCCGAATGACTATTTGAAGCT
>NC_049980.1:30268369-30303072 GCF_000003815.2 Branchiostoma floridae | reverse complement strand
AGAACATGGCCACTACCCCGAAGATATTATTTTATTCATCTAGATAGATAAAAGATATTATATTCAGGATAATTCACACAATATTTAGACAAAATGACCTGATATAGCATCCTGTGCCTCTCTAGCAAACAAATAAACAATAGATCTCTTCTTGCCTTTACCACATGGTGTGGTTTATGGCACCTGGCACCAGATCTGTGTGTGGTCGTCTAGGTCAAGCAAATTTTCCTGCTAAAATTTTTCTGCTTGTTGAGCCCAGCAGTCTGCTCCCAGTCTCACATGGGAAGGACACTGTGAGGGAGCGTGGTGTGTTTAGTACCATGGATGTACACTTCGACTTGGGATTTGGCTATTTGTTGAATCCTGTTGAACCTGATGAGGGTCTCAACTTTGGGGACCAGTTTCTTCGGCATGTTGGAATGGACCTTGAGGATTTCTCTATGCTTTTGAACTGTGACATTGACCTGGGATTTCTTATCACGAACTGTGAGTTTTACTCGAGGATCTGTTTTGATTTGTTATTTTGGTTTGTTATTCTCTGTACTGTTTCCAGTAGTCAAGTTCTGAAGGGGTGCCACTGTTTTTGTCATTGTTATGTTTTGGTTACTTTTATGGTAAAACCAATGCTATTTTCTGAAGTTTTATCATGTAGAGAGAACAAAACAGTTTTGTTTAGTTTAGTTTAGTTTGACAGCACCATGCTTGTCATTTTCTGGTGGCACTGTTTTTCTGTAGAAAATATTGCACTGAGTTTGTTATTTTCTGAAGATCTGTTTTTTTTTTGTTACAGTTATAGAAAGCAGTAAACTTGCTATTTTCTAAAGATCTGGTTCTTTGTAACAGTTATAGAAAGCAGTGACCTTGTTATTTTCTGAAGACCTCAGATTCTTTGAATGTTACAGTTATAGAAAGCAGTAAACTTGTTATTTTCTGAAGATCTGGTTAGAAAGCAGTGACCTTGTTATTTTCTGAAGACCTGGTTCTTTGTTACAGCTATGGAAAGCATTAAACTGTTGTTTACTTTTATGACATTGAGTCTTTGTGACTTAATCCTCTCTAATCCCCTAGGCAATTAGCACAGTGTGAGAGCTGACCAGTGGTGCAGAAAAAGTGTTGGATTATCTAAAAAGTGTGGTACTATCCAAAAAGTGTGGCTTTATTTTATGCAAATTTTAGATAGTACCACACTTTTCGGATAATACAACACTTTTTCTGCACTATGTGGATATAATCACAGTAATTGAAGGGCTCCCATTGGCTGAGGGGTAGTGGCCATGTTCTAAGTAGATGTCAAACATATCCTACCAACTGTGAAATAACGAGTCGTCTAGAGTTTTCCTAATGTACAAAATAGCTAATAAACTGCTGGGCTTACCAACTGCCATTAAGGATCTAATACCAGCAATGCAGACTTGGAGCAATAAATAGCCGTGCCTGTACGTACCAGAGATATATAAATCAGGGACTGATGTGTTCAAAGACTTTTAGAATTACCATAGAGTGTAACTCGTTGTCACCAAGTACCAAACATCTTCTTTGAATAGCTTGAAACAACGCCTGCGGCCATATGTACAAAGGCAGGTGTGACAGGTTGTACAGAGCACTAACTGCTGCTTGCGAAGCTGGTGTCTTTCATCGAAAGGCGTTCTATTAATATTTGTACTTTAGTTTCATCCGTCTTTCACTTGGTGTGTTGAACGAGATCATTGACAGACTTCGGTTTCTTCCATGTTTTTAGTTGTTTAGTTCCATGAGTTTAGATATGTAATTTGATAAAAGTTTATTGTAAAAATATGTTATATGATGAACATTTGAGGCGAGATTTTGTACATACAATGTTATTGTACAATAAAGCTTTGTTAAGAATGGACAATGAGAAGAAAATCATTCATTCTCTGTTTTTTAGATGCCTAACTGATAGGTAGATTTTCAAAGACGTGCCTGGATACAGCTCTCAGACAGAGTACAAATAGTTCATTTCGTGGTGATGACCCAAAAACACAAATAAAGGACATCTCAAATTAACATAAACAGGTGTCATGGCAACGGGCCCGCCCATGTAGCCCTATCCCTGGCAGCCATGTTGGGGCAATGTGGTCACGTGACGTCGAGTCACCGGCTTGGACACAGGTGTTGTATTTCTTCAAGAACGGCGTTCTTTGTCTGTACGGACGTATTGTCGAGGCCAATTGTGTGCAGTGTCGGACCAGCCGCTACCTTAGACGCAGGTAAGTGTCTAAAATCTCCCCGAAAACGTGTAACATTTGTGACGCTAAGTGTAGCAAACTGGTTTCTTCGTAGGATGTTTAACAAAAACATGGTGTTGCTTACTAACGTTAATTTTTTTTTTACTTTCGACGTAAGTCTCAGAGTTAGGTATACGTTATTAAAGTGTCTCTCTATGTGACGTGTAAGTTTACTAAAGTCTTAACACTATTCATTGTATTTAGAAATGACTGTTCAACCTCTTGTTGCCCAGCATAGCAATGGTTTAGACACTTACTGCTCCGGTCAGTGACCTAGATTTTCACGGGTTTGCATAATTCATTACAGTGGTTCCCCAAGAGGAAGTAATATGTTAAAGCGATGTATCGAAATACTGGAAGTTCAACCCTTATCAAAATGTATGGTCAAAACGTCGAGCTGTTCCACTGTAACACTAAGTTTCCCATTAATGATTTTTTGTATTGAAATACCATCCTTTCATTTGGAAAAAAATGTATTTACCTAATTGTCTCGAAACATGTAGTGGAATAGCCCGTTAATCAAATATAGGACCAATCTACACACAAATAAAAGACGAACACAAAGTTTTGTCTTACAGGCGATTACTGTGTGTTGATAAAAAAAGCTTTCCCTGACAGCGCAAACAACCTGTCCGCATCTACATGTGAAAAGATGTCTGCATCTGTTATCTGTACAACCTGTTTTACCGGTTTGGCCGTCCTTCGGCCAGCTGTCGCCAGGTTACCAGACCCCCGCACAAGCCGATATTTAAAGATTCCTTCGGCAGGAAAATAAACACGTGTCCCGCTCTCAAATCGACTTGGCACCCTACCCGAGTCTGATCAAGTCTAACTCAGGGATGTCTGCCGTGACATGTCCTTGGAACGTCTTGGCCTCGGACCCAAAGATTTGGAATCCCCTGGCAACAGTCTGGTATCCAGGCCACGGCACACGGCGTGACAGCAGCTAATTATATTTCACTAAAAGAGCTGTCCTTTGCACAACTAGCTGCATGCATTGTTGATTAATCCCCTTGTACATATTCTCAAGGCACATGTTAGGATCCGACTGGAGGACAAAAAGAAAACCTGACAAAACAACTAAAAAATACGTGAAAATCCATCAGGAGCCTAACATCTGTTAGTAAGACTTGACTTGACTTTGACTTCATTGACGATGAGACAAACCATTACATGGGTCTGCCTAGACAGCTTTGGGGTCAGCGGTAGACCCTGCAAAGATACGGACGAACATACAAAGAATTCATCATAAAGGTGTTTAGTTACGTCATACCGACGCTTTTACATATTATATGTTTCAACTTAAGCTTGTTCTGTTTGATAGATGATCATTTATTTCCACTTGTCCCGGCCCCCTGTAGGTCTCCGAAGCGTTCGCGAGTCCAGTAAAAAAATGGAAGGACCAGCCTACCCTGCTCAGGGACAACAGTACCCCCCTGGGACTTACCCACCCCCCGGACAGCCATATCCACCCCCTGGACAAACCTACCCACCCCCTGGACAGCCCTACCCACCCCCCGGACAGCCATACCCAGTACCTGGACAGACCTACCCAGGCCCCGGACAGCCATACCCAGGCCCTGGACAGCCTTACCCAGGCCCCGGCCAGCCGTATCCAGGTCCCGGACAGCCGTACCCAGGCCCCGGCCAGCCGTACCCAGGCCCCGGGCAGCCGTACCCAGGCCCCGGGCAGTACTACCCACCCCCCGGACAGACCCACCCAGCTGTAGCACAACTACCCAATCAGAACCGACCAGCCAAGGACCCACCCTGGTACAGCCCCAAAGGAAAGGTAAATATGCCATTTCGCTAGTCTTGTTGCGCATTGCACAGTCGAGGTTCATTGTGGTCTTAGGTCAAAGTTGAAGACTAAAACTCGGAGCCTTAAACTTTGACATCAGTCCACATTTAATCATGACCGCGCATGTGCAATATAAACTATGCAATGGCTTACAGGCAGACTTATATTACTAGCTACATAGCGATACATGTATTTTTGCAAACCCTTTTCAATTGGTTGTAAACTCCATTTTAAAAATGTCAATATTATGTCCATCTTCAAAGAATTGAAAAATTGTTTTTGCTCCATTTCTTCTTATTATTCTCCAAGCAAACAAAGTCAATGACCTGGACTATCTGGCTGTCACCATGGTTACTGGCTAAGAAGCAACAATCTTGTGTGTTTGGTTACATTTATATGTAAAAAGTGGCAGGACAGAGCCAAGGAAACTGGTGACCATATCCAATGTGTTTGATCAGTATGAACCTAGTAGTTTGTAACGCTAGACCATTTGAAAGTAAACATTATGCATTTGCTTGCAAATGTCTTTCTACTGGTTGATGATTAATTTTTTTGTTAATTTCCAGAGCGGTGGTCACCTAGCCCTACTCGTGCTGATGTTCGTGATCTGCTGTCCCATAGCCTGCCTCTGCATGTTGTGCGCGTGCGCGGGATCTTCGGATGGTTCTTACCACGGCGGGTCTCACCACGGGTCTCACCACTCCGTCTCTTCGGCAGGCTCTGGGGGGTCAGGATGCTCATAAATGACGTGATTTCTTTGTGAAGAAAACGTTAAAGTTGCCCGTGCATCTGTAACAGGTGCTCAGGGGTGGCATCCATTTCCATTTCTGTAGCCCTTTGTGCATTTCTTTGTACATAAGCCAATATATATTTCTACCGGTTTTCCCATAAGAAATCGAATTATTTCTGAAAGATACAATAGATACAAAATGTACCTCCTGTGCATTATCATACAGTCCATATCCCATGTACATTTATTAGCTCAGGCAAAATAGCGCAGTTTTTAGTCTTTAAAAGAACCTCTTTTGTAATAGTTTGATTTGTCTTGGTGTGTAGTACTGCTCAAGAACGTACCACGCATTGTATCCACAATAGAATTTGACTGCATGAACTTAAAAACATGGCGAAGCGAAGGCTAAGAGTTAGTCGAAACATTCAAAGTAACGTCCTTGGATCCCGAAACATTTCTTGGTGGATGTATGCTTCTACTAGTCTCAGGTCACATAGGTTTCTTTTGTGGAATCGCTACCGTAGACTGCTGCGCATGGATAAGGCGTCAGAACAGATATATGAAAGGTATATTTACTATATGAAAATCACCTTTGGCGTTTTCAGGTAAACTATATCACATTGCGGCATGAAGCATGCAAAAACTCCGAACCGGGAACTTTCAGTGTGTTACTCATATGTGATAACCGCTAAACTTCCAGCCCGAATCCAATGTCATTATATTTATGCAATCCTCAGACAGCGTGACTTTTCGAGCCAGGGTGATAAATGTACAGTAAGAGGTAGAAAAAGCAGGTGATGATGAGAGTGATGCATATATGTATCTTTTAAAGTTAACAGTTGCTACATTAAGGCAAGGAGGTTGAAAAGAGGAATTTATTAAGGCTAAATACTGTAAAGAGGTATGAAAATGGAATAAAGATTTTTAATATCATGAAAAAGGCTAACGCTTAGAAGTAATATTAGAAACGTTGTTAACCGCACCTTTTATTGTGTGTTTGTTTAGTCATAGATACTATGCTCAGTTGCTTAATATGACTGACAGGCCAAAAGTCGTTTAGATGCATGTAACGAAGCGTTGTATATTGGACGCCTATACAGCTCTGTCTATCATTAAATTATGCTATTCACAAGACTAGCCCAGGTAATACGTTCGAAGTGATGACGATTCACAAGACGTTTCACAAATGCCACCTGATATTTACCATGGAATTTAGTAATCAGTGGTGTATTGTTATGAATATTATATATAGCTAGCTGCCACGGCGAGCCTAGCCTGTGAGGTATATCAGTCCATCATACAAAGATACCAGCTGACTTCTGCAGAAGCCCATTCCTGTCTTTTCATCAGCGACTTGCTATGGAGACTCCCACGCTTGCTTAGCAACGTTATATATGAAAATGTTTTTACTGTCATTCAACACAGGAATTTGCTCACCTCGACATTCTTGTGTTGAATGACAGTTAAAACTTTAATACGGATTATATCAATACAGATGAGCTTTCGTGCTAAGAAAATGAACTTACCTAAAATTGAGACACCGATATCTTATGAGCAAACTCTAAGGACGCGACGCAGAAGAAACCGAGTACACTTTCTTCAAAGATATGAGGAAGCCACTACATACGTATGTACCACAAGCCAACAAACTTTATTGCAACTGAGTGATTTACAGATATATAAGTACAGAACATCTCAACTGACAATTCACAAAAAGTATCTACGCTGGTAAACAATTCTGTAAACGATGCGTAAGGCCCCCTTTCCACTAGGACGGCGATCGTGCTGCGCTCTCACTGCGACCTAAATAACATATGTGAAATCTTCGCTTTCACACTGGGTATATCATAGAAAACGCAAAAGTGTGATTGAGAAGACAACAAAACACACAAAGTGTAACAACATTCGTTTATTTTCGATCCAATTCGTTGAACGATGTGTCAAATTGTCTGTCGCAGAGAGAGCGCCGCGAGAGCGCCGTCCTAGTGGAAAGGGGGTATAACTAGGCTATACCTATGTCAAGAGCCATAAAAGAATCTTCATACTTGAAAAACATATGATAATTTTCAATATGTTTAGTACTAATCCCAAGAACTGCTGGCTCACAATTTTTTGTCAGGTGCGTATTTCTCTTTGGACTAGGACAAAGGGTCAATTAAAGGCTAAACTCTAGTTAGAAAAATCTAAACTTGATAGCAAGTTTGCACTACACCAGACTGAAAGAAAAACACGTCATTTCTGTACTTCATGAATTACTCTAGTTTTGTGTACAAATACGTCGAATATTTCTCCAAAACGACACAGCTACTCTATACTCTGTACTTTAGGATCTCGTTTACTTGATGAGCAATCGAACATGGCCAAAACCTCGAACTGATGCACGTTTTTCAAAGACATACGGAAGTTGAAAACTAAAATACCAGACATCGAGCTTTATTGCCCTAGAACTACATGACACAGAATGTGGGAATATTGCATACAAACATGGATACTTCTCAAACACAACACAATTAATCTACAGTTTGAATGTGAGAAACAATGGATATTTTGCAATTTGAGATCCAAACGTTTGTCATGAAGGCATTATAGGTATTACTCTTACCCGAGCATTGCAGCGCTATTCTTACACAAACAAACAAACAAACTGTAGATATCAAGTGAATGAATAAGTCTAAAAGATTGGTACGAACAAGCCTACCTCTGTCCTGGCGGTGGGCGATGATACTCTGCACTGGCCAATCTCCTCCAAATTGCAAAGCTTTCTTATTACACTCCAACGTTCGAATTCGTTCACTTATACTTGCATGATCACAGTTGTTCTGTTCCTAACTCGTATTGCACAAACTTGTTTCCTTTGGTCTGTTTTAAAGCAGCAAATTGATTTTCTTAATTCTTATCTTTTTTCGGTGTCTCGATTTTGTTGCACGGGCTTGTACCTTCCTGGATTGCCGATTTCGAATGGGTAGGTCAACTGGGGTGTTGTGAACCGAACTGGCCATGGTATGTCCCTAAGTTGCCTCGTTGGTCTCGGTGTCCGACGTTGATATGATGTAGGGACGTCTGCTGGTTACACTTCCAAGTTTAGTTGTCCGGGAAGAGTTTCCGTGATGTCCTGTCCGGAACTCGCTGTTGGTTCAGCATGTACATCTGCCCGCACTGTGAGCTGGAAAGGCGCATAGGCACGGTTTTCTGTAGAAGGTCCCGGGCTCACTTCTCCCTGCATTGTCTGCCTTTGTGCTTGGTCGGAAGGTATTACCTCCGCCGCCGGTTTCAGGCCATTTGTATTGCTTTGAGCTGGCACCAGTTCTGTGGCCTGAGCCACTTGCCTACGACTAGTAATAGCGACCATCTCCATGTCCCCTTGCCGCCGTGCCGGTACCGCAGGTGGGGTGTTGGTCGGCAATCCACACAGCTCTCTAATGGCTCGGCGAAACTCCGGGAGCCGGAAGCTGCAGATGATGGGGTTGGCCATGGATGACAACGTCAGGAACAGGAGGGCGGACACGTGATCGGCGACAATCAGGGCCCGTTGCGACATTTGTTCCTTACTGATCACAGCTCTTGTTATGGCCACCTGAAAAACTGTAGTGGCTACGGATACAGTCAGAACTATTGCATACGGCAGCATCGTTTTGAATGCCTTGGTCTGGAAGACCCACAAGTTGCGGTTTTCGTCCCTTTCCTGTTGTTTTCTAGCTTCCTTGAAGACTCGGTAGTAGAACATTGGAATGACGAGAATGGTACTTGACAAGACAAGGATGTTTATATTAATGAGAGATATTGAGACAATGTTCTCCGGGTCAATCTGGCATGGCATTCCGTATTTGGGCAGTCCACCAAAAGCCACAGGCGCTATTCCCAGGAATAGGGAGAAGGCCCTGATCGTCAAGATGCTCACACCAACACGTTTTGTGGTGACTCTTTCATGGTAGTGTAGGGGATGGCACACAAAATGGTACAGATCTATCGCCATCAAGAGGTACGTACCAAACATAGATAGCAGACATGTGGGCGCAACCAAGATTCTACCGATGCACAATAGATATTTCCCGATGTCATCTTGCCGAAAAAGTTCGTAGATACGGATGGGAATCAAGAAACTGGTGAAGATGATGTCGTCGATAGCTAGATTACACCGAAGGTAATAAATGGGTTTTTGCAGATATTCCTTTTTCCAAACTAAGAAAATGAGTAGCAGTCCGCATCCTACCGACAGTACCAGGCTGATGATGAGGTACGCTGTCTGGAGATCGCGAGAAGTTGAGCCGATGAATAGAACACGGTTGATATCAACTTTCACCTGCGGACCACCCGTGTCTTCTTCCATATTAATATGACGATAGCACGACAATTCTCTCAGGAATATTGCTTTCTTTTAGAGGCAGCAATATACGCATGCACAGTGGTAATTAATTACCAGAGATAATCAATTTTTGCAACGGCTGAAACGTGCTATCTTAGCGGAAAATATGATTGATGAAAACATTTGCGTATGAAGCTCTCTTCTGACGTCGAAGCTATTCAATCCCAGATCTATGCATGGACGTATTCATAACAGGGGTAATCAGCAACCTCTTGTACCCGTTTCTTTACATGTGAATCAGAGAACAATATGACATAATACGCCCTCATAAGCTACCCATTACATTGAAAAGGTAGTCCCAGAATGGAGATAGGTACAAGGACGCCTACCGTGCAATGCTGGAGTCACATGTCACATAGGGGCCGGGCTATTTGCGAAAGCGAAAAATAAAGTACATACAAAAGATATGCAATACACAAATTATGCACATGGCTTTTATTTTTTATTTTCATGTGTTTTAGTCTTTTTGTACATATCATACCACCGGAAGTGGCAAGGAAAATATAGTAAATTGACCGACAAATTTCCAACACGGGACAAGGAAATCAAGGCAAGAGTTTTTTTAGGCTAGTTACTTGGACTAAGAAAATATCACAGTTTAAAGTCAATAAATTATTAAGACATTCCAAAAGCAAGTCTCCACGACATGTTTATTTGCAGTGTGCCAATAGAAGTTTATCTCCAGGCAGATCTACCAGTGGCAAAGACAGTATCTATGGACAAAAACAATATCCGGAGCCAATGGCATTAAAGTGAGTATCAGTTATCAGACATCCAATAGTTCTTTAATGCAATTGAGCACATAAATGGAATATGGTATAATATAACTCTTACACTGTAGACATCAAGTGAACGAATACGTCTCAAGGATTTGTACAAACAAACCCTTTTTAAATCTACATTAATAGTTAAGATATCAAATGTGTCTAGTTTTAGTCCCATGAACTGCTGGATCACTAGTCTGTGTCATATGTATTGGCCTGTGCATTTTCTGTTTAAGGTCAATAAATGGCTAACTACAAAAAACTGTCACCAAGACTACACACATCTGTACATCATTTAACGTTTTCGGTACAAACACATTGGACTGGTAAGTAAATTCTTACTACAACCAGAATGAAACAAAATCTGTATCTCAAAGGAATAGTTCTATAGTGTTCGGCACAAGCACACTTCAATTATCCTGTAGTTTGGATTTCAGGATTTCGTCTGTTTGTTCACTAAACTACCAACAACCCTACTACATACATGTACCCCAAACAGCGAATTAATACACGTTTTTCAAAGACATTAGACCACCGCACAACACAACACAGCTGCTCTGCAATTCGGATTAAATGTTATAAGGGTTATTATGAATGATGTAGTTACGACTCTGCAGAAATAAGCTATTTGAAATAGCCCGAAATGTCACCGATTTGTTATGGTACAGTACAAGTATTACTCTTACAAGAGCATCACAGCATTATGCTAATAAGGGAAGGTAATTGCAGTTCCATACTGGGTGGGTCACGATTGTGAAGTATACGTCTGTCTTACGTGGCAGATATCAAGTAACTGAATGGGTCTAAAGGATTGGTGCGAACAAGCCTACCTCTGTCCTGGTGGGTTTGCGATGTCACGCTGCACTGGCCAAAGTTGTCTCCAAATTGCACATCGTTTTTATTATACTCACATGATCACAGTTATTCTGGCGTAGTTCTGTTCCTATCTTGTATTGCAAGAACTTGCTTTGTTTAGAATGTTCTAAGTGAGGCAGCGAATTGATTTTTTAGTTCCGCTCTTTTTTTCCGGTGTCCCATCTTCGTTGCACGGGCTTGTACGGGTCAAGATCGAACGCGCGGATGGGTGCCGTGAGTCGAACTGGCCATCGTGCGTCCTACTGTTGCCTCGTTGGTCTCATTGCCAAACGTTGATGTACGGACGTCTGTTGGTTACACGTCCAATTGTACTTGTCCAGGAAGAGACCCCATGATGTCCTGTCCGAAACATGGTATTGGTTCAGCATGTACATCTGCCCGCACTGTGAGCTGGAGGGGTTGCCCAGAAGTGGCTTGATAGACACGAAAGTCTGTACAAGGCCGTGGTCTTAGGCTCATGTCTGTCCGTGTTGTCTGCTTTTGTTGTTGGCCGGAAGGAACGCCCTCCGCCGTCGGCTTCTGTGCTTCTGAAGAGTTTTGAGGGAACGTCAGGTCTTTGGTTTGTGCCACTTGCCTGAGGCCGGTGATAGCCGCCATCTCCATGACCATGTCCCGATGTCGCCATGCCGGTATTAAAGGTGGGGTGTTGGTCGGCAATCCACACAGCTCCCTAATGGCTCGGCGAAACTCCGGGAGCCGGAAGCTGCAGATGATGGGGTTGGCCATGGATGACAGCGTCAGGAACAGGAGGCCGGACACGTGATCGGCGACAATCAGGGCCCGTTGCGACATTTGTTCCTTACTGATCACAGCTCTTGTTATGGCCACCTGAAAAACTGTAGTGGCTACGGATACAGTCAGAACTATTGCATACGGCAGCATCGTTTTGAATGCCTTGGTCTGGAAGACCCACAAGTTGCGGTTTTCATCCCTTTCCTGTTGTTTTCTGGCTTCCTTGAAGACTCGGTAGTAGAAAATTGGAATGGCGAGAATGTAACTTGACAAGACAAGGATGTTTATATTAATGAAAGATAATGAGACGCTGTTCTCTGGGTCAATCTGGCATGGCATTCCGTATTTGGGCAGTCCGCCGAAAGCCACAGGCGCTGCTACCAGGAATAAGGAGGAGGCCCTGATCGTCAAGATGCTCACACCAACACGTTTTGTGGTGACTCTTTCATGGTAGTGTAGGGGATGGCACACAAATTGATACAGATCTATCGCCATCATGAGGTACGTACCAAACATAGATAGCACACATGTGGGTACTACCAATGTTCTACCGATGCACAATAGATGTTTTCCGAAGACATCTTGCTGGAAAAGTGCGTAGATTCGGATGGGAATCATGACACTGGTGAAGATGACGTCGTCGATAGCTAGATTACACCGAAGGTAATAACTGGGCTTTTGCAGATATTCCTTTTTCCAAACTAAGAAAATGAGTAGCAGTCCGCATCCTACCGACAGTACCAGGCTGATGATGAGGTACGCTGTCTGGAGATCGCGAGAAGTTGAGTCGATGGATAGAACACGGTTGATATCAACTTTCACCGACGGACCAGCGGTTTCTTCCTCCATTTTTTCTCGCGTATAGAACGATTATGTGTCGACTATCGTACTCCTTTCAGGTTAGCTTGACCGACTGTCGAGACGGCAGTGTCATCATAAGCACGCACTGGGTAAAGGAAACCAATTTATTCACTTCAGTGCTGAAACGCGGTATGTATGTAATTAGCGAAAAATGTGGTTGGTGACAACCTTTGCGTATGAAGCTCCTTTCTGACGTCGAAGCTATTCAAGCCCAGATTCGGATAACTGGTGTAATCAGCAACCTTTTGTACCTGAAGATTTCGATGTGATTCGGAGAACAATATGACATAACAAGCTACTTATATAAGCTTCTTGTATAAGCTACTTTTTACGCTGAAAAGGTAGTCCCAGATAGGCTGTTTCAAGGACACTTAAGCTAGGGGCACAACCCGCCGTACTTGCAAGTGCGTGCTGTCTACGTGCCAAAACGTGGGCAATCTTCTTGGATCCGTAAGTGGTAAGTACCGCCTCCGTACGAACACGTAGGGAATCCGACGGATTTTGGATTTTGCAGACACGCAAAACTTTGTGTGCCTGCTCTTGCCAGTCGTTCCCCACGTTTTCAGAAAGACGTGGCGGGCGTGGCCTCTCAAAAAAACGTACGGACAAATTGCACGTGCGGCGGGTTGTGCCCCTAGCTTAACTAGTCACATTTTCAAAGTAAGGCCGGTCTATTTGCAAAAGCGAAAGATAAAAGTGTATATTGAAAAATGATGACAATTTTGTAACCTTTTGTGTGTGTCACCTCCAAGAGGATGAACTGAACTGAACTGAACTTGTGTGTTTTGTTCTCTTTTATAATTATATATATCATACTTTCCATTAGCGCAAACTGCCCTGTGAGGGAGGAGGAGCCGCTCTAGTACGTTGCTGTCTGTTAGTCTCTGACTAAAGCTAAGGGCACAACCCGCCGTACGTGCAATTTGTCCGTACGTTTTTGTTTTTTTTGGAGGCCACGTCCGCCACGTTTTTCTGAAATCGTTCAGGCTGTACAGGGCAGGCGCGTCGCCCGCACTGGCACGTACGGGGGGCGAACGGCATACAAAGTTTTGCCTGCACGGAAAGTTCTACGGCGTGTTTGCGTGCTCCCAAATCCGTCGGATTCCCTAGAAGTTCGATAGGAGGCGCTACGTACCACTTAAGGACCCCCAAAGATTGCCCACGTTTTGGCACGTAGTCAGCACGTATTAGCACGGACGGCGGGTGTAGGTGCTGCTCCATGTAATCTGTCCCCTGAATGATGGTGCGCCTCCACTATAAACCACTAATACCGTATTAAAGCCAGAAGCAATTTAGCTGCTAACAATAAGCTATCAGATATAAAATATATAAACATTGAATGGAATCGATCAGATAAATGTAATATGCTATGTAATATATACAATATGTTCTGTTTGTACAATTTTTCAACTTTTATCTCGACTCATGTACAAAAGGAACAATATGTCTGTTTCAAAAAGTGCATCCTATACATGCATGTTAATTTTTTTTGCCCGTACATCTGTAACAGATGCTCAGGGGTGGCACCCATCTCCATTTCTATAGCCCTTGGGCCACACATTTGTGCAAACAACTACATATACAGCAGCACTTATAGTGCTTAGCAGAGAAATCAGCATGTAATATTTTAAAAGTCTATGGTATGACTCGGCCGGGGATGGAAGCTCGTGGGACCTACCGAATCCGGTTCCGTCCACGGCGGTTTTGACCACGGGTCTCATCACGGGTCTCACCACTCCGTCTCTTCCGCAGGCTCTGGGGGTCAGGATGCTCATGAATGACGTGATTTTTTTTTAATTAAAGAAAAAGTTAAAGTTACATCTGTAACAGGCGCTTAGGGGTGGCGCCCATCTCCATTTCTGTAGCCCTTTGAATATTTCTTTGTACATAAGCCAATTTACATATCCCTACCGGTTTTCTCAAAAGAAATCGAATTATTTCTAAAACAAGCAATTGGTACAAACCGTACCTCCTGTGCATTATCCTGCAATCAATATGTATCCCATTCATAATGAATTACTTGGGTAAAATAAGGTACTGTTTAGTCTTATAAAATGATATTCAACTTCTTTGGTAACTGTTATTGTTTGACATAAGTCTTGGTGTTAAGTACTGTTCAATAATGTATAATAAATTGTACTGGTTACAATCGTTATGCGATAAAAGTTGAATGTACCAATCATTATTGACATAGAAAGGCGAAGGTTAGGAGTTATTCCGAAGTATCCCGTAGTAACTTTCTTGGACACATGATCACAAAACATTTCCTAGCGGATGTACTAGTATACGCATACTAGTCTCAGGTCACATAGGTTTATATTGTGGGATGGTTATCATAGACCACTGTAGTCTGTGCTTGGATTAGGCGTCAGAAAAGATGAAAAGTATATTTACTATTATATGAGTGACTGAGTCATTAAAAACGTGGGACTTTTCATCAGCCACTGCCTCCAAAGAAGAAGTCAAACCTCCCAGTAAACACTGTAGATAGATAGCTGTATAGAATAGACACTTCTTACTTTTACTGCCTGTACCCGTGCAATTAGCCTTCGGGCATGAATTTGCAAATGAATAAATAAATAAAAATTAAATTAGGCTATTCACATGACTAGTCAAGACAACACACTGGAAATGATGCCGATTCACAAGACGTTTAACACATGCCGTCTGATATTAACCATAGAATTTGGTAATCAGCGCTGTATTGTTATGAATGTTATATAAGCTATAGCTAGCCACGGCGAGCCTGGCCTGTGAGGTATTCATACATCATACATCAGTCCATCATACGAAGATACCAGCTGACTTCTGCGAATGCCTATTTCCTGTCTTTTTAAAAGTGACTTGCTATAGAGACTAACACGCTTGCTCAGCAAAGTATGAGAAGAAACATATTTTATGTATATAAATTTACTTCAAAAATGATCGTGTTTTAGACACAAGCTAAATGGTAGATAGACTTTGGTTACCGGAGTAGAAAAAAGCGCCCCTTGAGACATCTATATCTTCGGAGCAAACTCTACGGAAGCGACGCGTACGCAGAGGAAACCGAGTACACTTTTTTTCAAAGATATCAGGAAGCCAATACATATGTACCACAAACTAACAAACTTTATTGCAACTGCATGATTTACAGATAGCTACAGCACATATCAACCGAAAATTTACAAATAGTAGCTACGCTGATCAACTACTCTTTAGACGATGCGCACTTACCTATGTCAAGAGCAATAAATTTATCTCCATACTTTAGAAACATACGCTAATCATCAAGATTCCCAATATGTCTAGTGTTGGTACCAGGAACAGTCGGGTCACTGGTTTTTGTCAGGTGCATTGGCCTGCGTATTTCCTGTATACTAGGACCATTTTCAATTAAGGGCCCGCAACCAACTTGAAACATAGCAAGCAAGGCTACATATGTACAGTTTTGGGTACAAACAAGTCAAACCTGTCAGCAAGTTCACACTATATCAGACTGAAAGGGAAACGCGTCATTTCTGTCTTCTATGGATCGCTTTTTGTGTACAAACACGATTTTCTCCAAAACAACACCATTACTTTGCAATTTACATGTTTTTTTTTATTTATTTTTTCATTGTTTCATTGTTCTACAAACAAAAATGGCACAAAAAAAACACTAACTGACTTACGTTTGCCGAAAAGTGGCAAAAATCACGAGCTGGTGTACGTTTGCCGAAGCCTAAAATATCAGATATCTTTATTGCGCTAGAACTATATGACAGGTAATATTGCATACAGATAAGAATACATATCTCAAACACAAAACAATTATTCTGCAGTTTAAATGTCAGAAACAATGGTTATTTTTAATAATGTAGTTACAACTCTGCAAATTCAAGCCTTCAGAAACAAGCACTTTTAGATCCAAAAGTTTTGTCATGAGGGCATCATAAGTATCACTCGTACCCGAGCATTGCAGCACTATTTTAAGAAAGTAAACGTATTGCAGTTCCGGTCTGTATTTGTCATGAATGTGAAGCAGTCTTTTGTCTTACACTATAGATATTAAGTGAATGAATAAGTTAAAAGGATAAAATTGTTACGAACAAGCATACCTCTGTCCTGGCGGGTGGGCGATGATACGCTGCACTGGCCAATCTCCTCCGAATTGCAATTAAAGCTTTCTTATTACAAAACAACGTTTGAATTCGTACGCATATACGAGGGGTGATCAATATGTTCTCGACCTAACCCAGACATAATAAGCACAACTCAAATTTTGAGGCACAACTTTATAGTATGAAGTCTTTTATCAATATCCTCCAAATTACAAATCATTGGAGACATCACTTTCCAGGCATTCGTTTTATGCAAATTAGAAGGTAAGTGGCGAGAAAAAGAAGGGTGAAGTGTGATCAGATAATTTGACCCGCACACCTCAGGTTTCAGATCAATTGTCCACTTTTTTTTCGTTATCCCTTACCTAACGTTACTGGGTGTCGCCTGCAACGTAATGATCACAATAATTTGAATTTTGGTACACATTTATATAAGATTTTATACAAGTACGTGGGATTATCAATAAGTCCTCGGTTTTGCGGAGAAATAATAAGCACATTTCGAAGCATAGATGTCAAGTATAACGTCTTATATAAATCTGTACCAAAATTCAAATTATTGTGATCATTACTTTGCAGGCGACACCCAGTAATGTTAGGTAAGGGAGAAGGACAAAAACGTGGACAATTGACCTGACCTGATGTGGCGGGTCATCTTGCGCTGCTGGAAGTCAGACACCCAAATTTTTTTGCTTGAAATAGGAGGAGAATCATTATCAAACATTTTGACAATGTCTTTTGTTAATTTACGGCATGGGGAACTCGACCCACACATGTCTGATCACAATTCACACCACTTTTTTCTCGCCACTTACCTTCTAATTTGCATAAAACGAATGCCTGGAAAGTAATGACTCCAATGATTTGTAATTTGGAGGATATTGATAAAAGGCTTCATACTATAAAGTTGCGCCTCAAAATTTGAGTTGTGCTTATTATTTCTGAGTTAGGCCGAGAACTTATTGATCACCCCTCGTACTTGCATAATCACAGTTGTTCTTGGGTTGTTCTGTTCCTAACTTGTATCGTACAGACTTGTTTCGTTTAGTCTGTTCTAATGCAGCGAATTGATTTTTTAGTTCTTGTCCTTTTTCTCGGTGTCTCGTCTTCGTTACACGGGCTTGTACCTTCCTGCCTTGCCGTGACCGAACGCGTGGATGGGTGTCGACTGTCTTGAATAGGACTGTCCATCGTATGCCCTACTGTTGCCTCGCTGGACTCGGTGATATGATGTAGGGACGTCTGCTGGTTACACTTCCAAGTTTAGTTGTCCGGGAAGAGTTTCCGTGATGTCCTGTCCGGAAAGTGCTGTAGGTTCAGCATGTACATCTGCCCGCACTGTGAGCTTGAGTGGTCGCTTTAAAGCGGCCTCATAGGCGCGGTATTCTATGGAAGGCACTGATCCCGGGCTCACGTCTCCCCGCGTTGTCTGCCTTGGTGCTTGGTCGAAAGGTAGGTCCTCCGCCTCCACCTGCCCGGGAGCGGTGATAGCGGCCATCTCCATGTCCCCCGGCCGCCCTGCCGGTACCGCAGGTGGGGTGGTGGTTGGCAATCCACACAGCTCCTTAATGGCTCGACGAAACTCTGGGAGCCGAAAGCTGTAGATGATGGGGTTGGCCATGGATGACAACGTCAGGAACAGGATGTTGGCTACGTGATTAGCGATAATCAGGCCATGGTTTTCCATCTGTTCTTTACTGATTAAAGCTCGTCCCATGGCCACGAGCAAAATCATTGTGGATACGAATACAGTCCAGACAATTGCATGCGGCACCATCGTTTTGAATGCCTTGGTCTGGAAGATCCATAAGTCGCGGTTCTCGTCTCTTTCCTGTTGTCTCCTGGCTTCCCTGAAGACGCGGTAGTAGAGAATCGGAGTGAAGAGAGCGACGAGGAACAGCGCGAGCATGTTCAGGTTTCTGAAAATGGCAGCGGAGGAGACACTGTTCGCAGCTTCAATCTCACACGGCAGGCCGTATTTTGGCAGTCCACTGAAAGCCACGGGCCCCAGTCCGAAGAACAAGGAGAAGGCCCTGATCGTTACGGTCCACACAGCCACGCGTTTTGTGGTGATTTTGTCATGGTAGTGTAGGGGATCGCACACAAAGTAATACAGATCTATGGCCATCATAAGGTACGTACCAAACATAGATAGTAGGCACACGGGGCCTACCACTGCTTTTGCCGAGCACCATAGGTGATCACCGCTGGCATCTTGCCGGAAAAGTGCGTAGATACGGATGGGAATCAAGCAACTTGTGAAGATGATATCGTCTATTGCTAGATTACAACGAAGGTAGTTGCTCGGCCTTTGCAGGTGCTGTTTCTTCCAAACCAAGAAAAGGAGCAGCAATCCGCATCCTACCGACAGCACCCAGCTAATGGCGAGGTACGTGGTCTGTAGATCGCGAAATGTAGAGCCGATCGCGAGGGATAGAATACCACGGTTGTTATTATCTTCTTCTGACGGATCGTCCGTTTCTTTTTCCATATTGATAAGCCACGCAAATCGTCCACGCAAATCTTAGCCAGGAAAAGTGCACTGCTTCCAGCTAAGCTCAACTGAAAACTCAGGGCAGCAGTGTACAAAGCGGCAATTACTTCGTGTCCTTGAGTCAGCCAATGGTCTTACTGGCTGAAACGTGATATGTTAATGCTAAAAAAATGTTGCTGGCAGCACCGTTTGTGCATGAAGGTGTCCTCAGCGAATGTTATTAACGTTTCTAAAACCGTTGTGGTTAGCAACCGTTGTTTCTGACTCTCTCGATGTCCATCATCCGGTGATATGACATGAATATGATGTGAATTCTTATCGTCTGATAAATAGGAAGAATTTTCTAATAACCACTACATTCCTACTCTAATAGTGTTTTTCCATCAAGGATAGGCTGAGTAACGTTAACAATTATCAAAATATTCTTGTCATTTACGACTGACGTGAAGCCTAGAATGTGTCCCACAATGAAGGACATTAGAGAAGTTTCAGTATAAAAGTTTGCAGCAACAGCGGTTATCACATAGTTCTTGTAATCAGCATAAACGTTTTTTCAAGCAACAGAAGTTATTACATAGTTCTTGCAATTATTAGATGTCAATATTTTAACTTAATTCAGTTTCTATGGCACCCATGGACGTATGTAGGGCCGCACCACAGGGGAGTTGACCGGATCCCCAAGCCACGAGGAGCTTGTATGTAAAGGTAGACTCCCACTGCACTTGGGGCACCGGTGCGGCACTGCGGGTTTCGTTCACTGCGGCACTGTTTTGTTATTTTCGCGTTCTTTAATGATTTAGATGTAGCGTAATACGTAAAAGTATGACTTAGAAGACAGCAAAATACACAAAACAGAAGAAAATCCGTTCTTTACCTCTAAAACTTGTTGAGTCATCGACGAACCCCGTAGTGCCGCACCTGTGCCCCAAGTGCAGTGAGAGTCCACCTTAACGAAGCGTCATATGCTGGAGGCCAATAGCTTCATCAATCATTAAATGATACTTTTCACAAGACTAACAATCAGGCAAGGTCGACATGAAATGATGCTCGAAATGATGCCAATTCACAATTGGTAATCAGCCTTTTGTACCTAAAGCTTTCGATGTGTATAACAATATAACATAACAAGCTACTTACATAAGCTACTTATTACGCTGAAAAGGTAGTCCGAGATAGGCTGTTACAAGGACGCTGTCTAGTCTCATGTTCAAAGTGGGGCCGTGATATTTGCGAAATCGAAAAATAAAAGTGTATATTGAAAAATGATGCCAATTTTGTAATGTTTTGCGTGTGTGTTTCTTCTCTTTTCTGTATACCATACTTTCCGTTACCGCAAACATTGCGAGGAAACCGCTCTAGTACGTTGCTGTCTGTTAGTCACAGTGTCGGTGTCGCTCCATGTGATCTGTCCCCTGAATGATGGTGTGCCTCCATCATAAACCACTGATACCGCTTTAAAGCTAGAAGCAATTCAGCTGCTGACATCAGCTATCAGATATGAAATAATCCTTGAATAAAATTGATTACATAAATGGAATATACATGTATATACATACAATGTGCTAGATTGTTCTATCTGTACACATTCTGAGCTTCCAACTATCAACTTTTATCTCGCCTTATGTACAAAAGGGACGATACACAACCATAGTCACTCCTTACTGTACAACAAACTTGTTTGAAAAATTGCATCCTATAGGACCTATACATACAAGTTAAAAACATCCCAATTGAACAAACGGTTTAACTGTCTGCGCCTGATAAGGGTTCTTCACGACAAGCAACTGGAGGGAGGCTTGTTAACTCTTTATCTTGGTGGAACTGTCTATTTTGAAGTGCACTTGTGGAGACGCGTCCTTGTTGCTGATCAGGCTGGTGTAGCACGTCTCGGCGGTGGGTCTCTTACTCGGGTCCGCGTCCCAACACTGGACCATCAGATCCTTCCAGTAGTACACCGGCTCGCTGTCCCTGTGGAACTTAGGTCTCATGTTGTTCAAGACGACCGACATGATGAACTGCTCGTTGGTGAGCTCCGCCGCGTCGTACTTGAAGACCTGCTCTCCGTACCACATCTCCCACAGGAGGTGGCCGAACCCGAACATGTCAACCTTGGTGCTGTACTTCTCCTGCCGCAAAACCTGCATCGTCGTAAATCAGATTGTAAGTTGAAATTGCCATGCTGAATGAAAGTATCATAACGGGAATATAGAGTAAAAGTTATTGCTATAATTTCTACATTATTTTGTCATCGAATGGCAAGAAATAATTAAGACTACTGCTTGAAGCACTTGATGGATTAGATTCCGTCTAAAATTCAAGAAGATGCTAAGCAGCTAGCCTCCTTGGAAAGCTCTGCAATAGTGCAAAATGGACCTTAATTTCTTCTGACGATATGTGGTTTCATTTGAGATTCTCGTAAATGCATTCCAAGGAGGCTACTATAAAGCCGTAAAGACAAATCATACTTATCGCGACAATACATTGATAATCAGATAAAGTTGAGATGGATTACAGTAAAAGCATTATGGATTTCCCCCTATCTCAAAACTTCAGAAAGACTTGAAGACGATACCTCAGGAGCAGCATATAAGATGGTTCCACAAAGGGTGCCGGTAACTTTCTCCACTGCCTTCGTCAAACCTACGTCACACAGTTTCACTACGTCATCTGACGTCACCTGAAGAGTGCAGACAGAACCCTTTAGGTTAGGGTTATGTTCTTGTTTTAATGACCTTAAAATATCAGAATATTTCAGCGTTGATTTTTCATAAAACAGTGAAATACTGTAACAATAGATCGTATAATTACCAGCACATTTTCTAGCTTCAGGTCCCTGTGCACGTAGCCGCACTCGTGAATGTACCGGAGTCCGTCCGCCAGCTGGGCGGCCATCTTGGAAGCATAGTTCAGAGCTGTACCCTGTTCGGCAGAATACCTGCACGGGAGTAGATATGAAACGTTACAATGATTGTTTCTAGTCCACGAATCAATCTAAAGAAAAGAGCACGATGAAATTGAAATAAAGTAGGTTCGTTTTTGTTTATTTGCTTCTTTTGAATAACAGGTAAACCACCTTAAGGCACAACACACCACTATGACAAAGGCCCACTTTAACATGCAGTACAAAAACGCATCGCTAAACCGATCGCCAATCGCTAAAACGTCTTTTTGAAAACGCATTCCCCTTACCTGGGGCTAAAAAATGTTTTTGGACTCCCACTCTGGTGTGTGCTCTTTTATCTATTCATACAGTCATGTAATCTTCAACCGTTGTGGAAAACGTACTGTAAAACGTCATTATCCTCTGTACATGGACGTTCTGAGAAAAAATTCATTTACAGTGGGAAATTGTGAATTGTCTATACCTTTTCTGCTTGCCCGGACAGTTGTGCGGGTGCCTGAAGAAGACCTCTCGTAGAGTGGACCTGCACAGCTCCAGCACCATGATGAACCGAGCTGAACCATTCGTTATCTGCAGGGCGCAGCCGAGGAACTCCACGATGTTTTTGTGCTTCAACTTCCTGTTATAAGATGTACACATAACAACAACATTTTTCGTGGCAGATTGTGTTGGATATAGACACATATTTCATATAGATTACTAGAACAAATAGTATTGTCTTCAATACATTTATACTCTGTGTCTTTGGCTCATTGAGAACAGAGATTTTCGGTCTGTATCTTTGTTTGTCTTGGTGTGTGTTCAGGTTTGCTCCCACTGGCCAGGGTCCAAGTTTGTTCCCGGGTCGATTTACATGTAAACAGATACTGGCAGGATACTAAAGGTCGAGCAGGCCTGCGTTCCAATTTCTTCCGCAGGCTGACAGAAAGTGAATGTTAGCACATACAAAAGTCAGCGACCATAGGCGAGCATGCTTCAAATGAAACTGCTGCGTTTTTCAGGAAATCTAAAACTCTAATCACGCGAAAATGTGGAAAATTTTTTTCGGCTGAATTGATCATCTAAAATAAAATAAAAATACCTCATTATCTCTTCCTCTTGCAGCACCTCCAGCGTGTTATCGTCCGTGAGTGGACACCTGGTCACCTTCAGCGCCACGGGCCTGCCGTGAAGTCTGGCGGAGTACACATCGGCGAAGCTGCCGCTGGCGATGGGGCGGGTCCGGTCCCAGTCCTGCAACTCTCGGACCTGCACATCGTACGTCTTCATGTTCACAGCCCGGAAATACTCGAGCTGACCCAGAAGGAGTTCTCCTCTTTTAGGATGATCAATGGAAAAAGAATCGACGTTAAAGAAAATACACCTGGGAGAAGTCTGTCATACATAATATACGCTGCAATAAATCATGTTGTATGGTGCAGTATTACACTCCGTGACCGTATACCAAATGATGAAATCAGAGCTAGACTTGGAATGGAACGCTCCATCGTCGATGTCATCAGGTTTAGAAGACTAACGTGGTTTGGACATGTAGTAAGGAGACAACCGTATAGTATAAAGCATACTACAAGGAGTTTCAAAATGCAATGCTACAGGGGAGACATCCAAATCACTGGAAGGATCAAATCACAAAAAAATTAAAACATATACCTAGAAATATACACATATAATGATCATGAATGTTGTTTTGACAATTTGTGTATTTTGACGTCTTTTATATCTTTCTTTTCGCTCCCGAAAGTTGCCGGGCCGGGCCCCGGTTTGATAATGTGACCTAGGCCTTAGGTGTGAACATTGCCAATACCTTACCTGGTATTGATGGGTCGGTACATGCGGATGAGCTGACTGCCCTCCCTCGTTTCTGTCCTCAAGTTCTCGATCAGTTTCTTGTCGGCATTGATCAATTTCGGAATTGCGTCCTGAAAAAAGCACGATTTTATTTATTTTTGTTTCCATGGCCACCAACAAGCTAGACAGACTATCTCGCACCCGTACCCATTTCAAATTGTTACAATCGTACTCTATGTAATGTTACTTAGTATCAATTGGGTTGGATCCATAGCAAAATAAAATCTTTGTCGAACAGCAGGATCTAGATCGGCCGAGGAGAAATACACCCGATGTTCTCTCAATATCTAGATGTTGGTCGATGCTCGCAGGTCCCTGTGCCTAGTCCAATGCCACGGGGTAGTTTCTGAGGGGAAAATACTTTATTGTCCTTGGCGACGTCTTTCGTTTTGCTGTTTTTTTTAAAACCATTCCTCGACAAAAGATTCTAAAACATTGCATTACTTACCTTGAGCTGGTCCAGGTAGTGGTGCAGGTTTGACAGCTGTCCGACTACAATGTCCTGGATGTACTTGGTGTTTACATGGTTCAGGTACATCATGGTACATTCCTTCATGTGCGCCACGCGAGCAGCTCGGTACCTAGTCCGGGAAATACGTGTAACTGTTAGCCTTCAAATTTTAGAAAGTTCAAACAGAAAGAGAAGTTTATTTGTTGAAAACAATGAACCTTGAACCTTGAACGTGGACATCTTCAGAGATGCCTTCACGGGTCGCAATGGATCCTTGAAAATAATCCCTGAGAGATATAAGTTAAAAAGTCTTGTTAATCTTAATAGAAATTTCTGAGCATGTAACATTACAATTCCTTCACTGTTTGCAATTCAAACATCAATCGTGCAAGAAAATCTTTAATTCATTTTCAAAAACTTACTTGCTCAGTTCCGTCCATTCCTTGATCTTTGACTGGGCGGCCATACTCCCCAAAATCGGAAGGGCGATCACTCCTGATGATAAAGAACACAAAATGTGTTATTGAATAGCATTAATTAATTGAGTGCAAATGAGTACCTACCTAGCTTTGGTTTGGAACATCTCTTGGATAGGACATTAAGTGGAAAAGTGATATAAGCAGAGCCACAACTCTAGCACGTTAAAGAACCTGCCACACTGATCGAAACGAGGTGTCGTTCACAGTATGAGTGGACCAACACAGTCTAGTTGGCACACTAGGTATCTCTAGGCGCTTGTCCCCCTTTTAACAAGTACAAGAAAAAAAAATCAAGAAGAAGAACGGCTATTAAGGTTTCTTTTCTCATCAACAAATATACCTGTAATGTACAACATGTTTCAATCGATTGGGCCATCCTGTACTTAGCTTACCAGCAACTATGGCGAGAGGAATCCAGACCGGCGCCGTTAGCCCGATGATGGCCATCTCTTTGGCGCTGAACTGCGCCTGGTTCTGGACGACACTCATCTCCGTGCCGGCAAGGCCTACGTTGATGTCCTCTATGTTTGACAGCTGTGGAAGGGAAACAAATTAAGCAACTGGATAAATCCTTAAAAACACTAAAGTGGTTCAGGTAGAATCCACTGTCTTTCATCATCTTTCACCACTACATTTCGCATTCTTACTCAATATTGTAACGTTACTTGAATATTCAACCTTCAGCTATGAGAAATAAAAAAAAAAGCCATTAGTTTTTCGTATCTCCGTTGCAGAGGTAACGCCGTCTTAAAATCATTGTTTCGCAATAATTGTTTCGACATATTTACTGTTCCATTCCATGAGGTCAAGCCAGACCATTAAAAAAAGACCAAGAAGAATTAGAGGTATATGTGAGGTATATATAGTCTTTGCGTGTTAAATCAAAACTGTGTCGCTATCTTCGTTCGCGTTAGGTTAGGTTACGTTACCTCTCCAGATAGCAGGAACGTCTTCTCGATCTCCATGAACTCGTCGTCCAGGATGTGGAACTCCTTCTTGAAGAGTTCGGTGATCTTCTCCTGCGCCATCTTCACCAGCATGTGCTCTCGTTCCCAGGCCTCGACGGTGTCTGCCAGGCGCTTCTGGATGAGCTTCTGCGTCTCGTGCTCCAGCGACTCCAGATCGTGCGCTTCCGGCGTCTCCTCCTCCGTCCAGTGGCACAGCGTTTCTCTATAACAAGAGGTGGATTAAAGTAATGAACATAAGCTGGTTCGCTATTTATGCACAGCGAAATGTATCGTGGGCAGTATGTCAAAGGTTAGTCCATACCATGCGCAGTACAATCGACGAACTGACTTATTAAGTGATGCAAGTAAAACTTTAACACTCAATTTACAATGCTGAATATGGCTGTCATAAAGAAATCAAAATACAGCACAAGTACATAGTTGATGGTTTTTAATTGATTTGATTCGTTAAACACTTTCGAATGCTCAAAATGCGTTTCTTTGACCGGTAAAGGCGTTTAAGCGCACCACACCAGTTTTGTGCATTGGACACGGGTTCCCAGGCTTTATGTTTTATGTAACCAAGAGGACGCTCCTAACCAAAGCTCCGTACTCGCCATCAGTCAAATAGTTGTAATTTTCATTCCAGAGGGCACAGCTGATAGGGATTTGAATCCGAAACCTTCAGATCCTAGTAAGTAGACATCCCGAACAACTAGACCAATTAAGTTGCCATCTACTGACCTGACAGAGGGACTTGTCATGTAACTGTGAAGCTTGTCCACGATGACTTGGGTTCTTCTGTTCACCTCTTCCTCCAAGGAGTCCAGAATCTGCTTCGAGTGTTTCTCGAACTTCTGAAGCCGCCTGGAGAAAAAATTGATCAATTATATCATTTAGTCAGTTCAGCAGATTTTGACCTGTATTTCCTGACGAGGTTTTTTTGTGGTTGTGGTTGTTTGTATTCTATGTATTCATATATGTGAAACTAACGTTAAGTTCAACTAAAATAAACACTGCTTTCTGTTATCCCATCTACACGTATATCCCGGGTATTTTTTGTTGTAAATACATGCTGTACCTTGAGATAGTTCGAGAGCGCTCCTCCTTCTGCTGAGTCGTGGCCCTGGCGAGATCCAGTCGGGCACGCACGAAGAATAGGATTCTCTTCAGCAGGTACTCCAGCCAGCTGGGGATACACAAATGGCGTATATGGTATTATTTTCCCTTTTTCTGACATCGCCGAAAGCCATATTTAAAGCTTAGCACCAAGAGAATGCCGATGTCTTCTACCGCAAACTTTTGCAAGGGATATTATAGTGAAAAGTGAAATTGATTTCGAACCAGTCACTCAAGAGTTCATCTTCCTTAAGAGAGAATACGTGACATAATATACAAAACTTATAGGTTGATTGTAATTAAAAGTTCCGTACACCTCTTTTTGGCAAGCAGAATGAGCAGCATACCACGATTTAACGTTCCGTCCGAAGGACTGCGACCCTTTCCAGTAGCGTGCATGTCGGGTGAGGGACATTGGTTTTCGAACTCCCAACCGGTCTCGGTACAGAGGCAAGAAGCATTGACTACGCACGCTACTTTAGCAAGTAATGTGATAGTACACATGTTGACGTAACTTCTTACCTGTAGTGCGCCAGCAGTCGTGACTTGAGCCCCTCCGGTACCAATCGGTGAAACCCGTCCAACAGTCGCCGGAAATCCTCGGTGGGTCCCGCCCCTGCCTTCAGCATTCTGGCCGCCTAATGTCAAAGTAGTAACCGTTAATACCATAGTGAAACATTCTGCCACTGTTCTCAAGCCACATGACAATACAAATTTTATAATAAGATAGTTTCTTCTTTATGCATTCGTCACATTTTCTACCCAGGGCCCGGTCGGGCTGTTCGCGAAAACGAAACATTAAATATAAATATGCGAATGAATGTGCACAAGGCATGATGTTGAATTTTGCTTGGTCAGTTTTGTGTTTTTGTTGTCTTTTATATCGTACTTTTCGTTCCCCCAAACTACCCGACCCGGCTCCTTTGTGCAAATGTGATGTTAGCATTAACAATTTTTACAAGTTCTAGTGACATTTATTTCAGTTAACCTAAGAAAATACGAGTTCGAAGATCTCACTCTTCCGTCAGTTTCTCGTATGTTATTTACAACAGAGAGACCATCTGTATCGTCTCTGTCAGCAGGGCTAGCCCTTTGTGATAGCCACGGGCTAGTTGTACAGCCCTGGCTGTGTGTATCAAACAAACCAATGAATAAAAGATAAAACTACTCGGTGTAAATCCCGTCAGTGTCTCACCTGGATGGTAGATAAGTAGAACACCTGCGACTCGGGGTCCAGTCCTTTCCAACAGTTCCTCAGCTTCTCCACCATCTTCTCCTTCACTTCCTCCTCCTCCTTCTTCGGGACTTGGTCCCACTTGTTGAAGATGAAGATGGACGACTTCGGGTGAAACGCCTGCAGCTCTTTTGTAGACTTCTTTTCGATGAGGGTCCTCAAGAGTTTTTGGAGCTAAAGGAGAAATACTGTTTATCAATATCTTACGTACTATCAATAGTTTAAATCATCACTATTGCAGACAGGTACTCAATTCTTCAAAAGAAATTAAGCTTATCAGGTCAGTAAGACGATGGCTAGGCTTAAATGAAGTGTAGGCATGCAGGTATTGTTTGTGAGTCTCTACATAGTCAGTATAACGACTGTGACACATGAGGTTCGAGTTGGCAGGTACGCGCCGCGGCAGCAGCTGGTTATATTACGCTGACCACTGTACATCTAGCCGCAGCCATTGTTTAGAGGTATTGTTTTATGCCAAGCGTCACCATTGAATGAGGATACGAAAGAGGGAAGCAGAGCGCTTAAGAGAAGGAAACGAGAGAAAGTCGCTTAAAGATGACATGAGACAACTCACCCTATCCTCCTGCACTCCTCCTGCGTTGGCGCTGTTGATGACGTAGATAAACGCAAAGGCCTGTGGGATGTACTCCATGACCTGTTGCGTCATCCTCTCGTTCTCCCCGACGCCTGGGCTGTCTACGATGAAGATATCACCCTAGAAACGTGCACCAAGAAGTTTATACATGAATGGACATAGATTTCAGAATGGCGTGAAAGAACTGAACGTCAGCCCGTCAGTGTGGCGTTAGGATATGGAGTAGAGGCACTGTTATGAGGTAGTTAGGGTGAGGGTTACAGTTAGGTTTAGAATCTAGGGCTATGGGTGGAGCTATCATAATAATGGTAAATGGTTAGGGATAGCTGTAGGTGTTGGGGTTAGGGTGGGTTAGTCCCGACTACAAAATAGCATGAAAATTGTGTTTCTCATTTTTCATCGACGTTGTTGGTTTGTGAACACTGTTTATTCATGAAAACGATTGTGTACGTCACCTGCTGGAAAGCCCAGGTTATACTTTTACTTGTACAGGTTATACTTTATACAATTCTTCAACAATGCATCACAAAACGCATGCGCTCTTAAAATCGTTAACAAACGTATACGTGCACAGCCCGCAATATTGTAAAATGTACCTGCAGGATGGGTATGGGCCAGAAAATCTCTATCATCTTGACCTCAGACGGCAGGTCCCTGTCCCCCTTCTGATGCACGTACTGCGCCAGCTGGTCGTGGTACGGCACGTCAGGAGTCAGCTTAAACTCCACCACGTACCTCCCGTCATCGCCAGGCTGCCACCTGCGATAGGACCATTAAGTTGTTTGTGTTGTTTCTACAGAATCTTGCGTAAGCCGACGTTTATGGACCGTCTGTCACCTTTCTTATATTAGGTGGTTTTACTTCGCACTTGGCTTGAGAAATCATCTGGAACTGCAAATCTGGTACTTTGGTATTCTTTCTTGGCGCAACTTATAAAACGGCGTCTGAACTAGACTTCCAGCTACCAATACCATCTTAATCATTCACGATATACATGTACGCTGACAATTGTGATACATGAATGAAATCACTAGCGATCATACTTAGCCTCTTTCGCAGCCTTCTTGTAGCGGCGGCGTTTATTTTCCTTGGGGGGGGGGGGGGACTGATTCGTGACTTTCACCCCCCCCCCTCTAAAAAGCGCCACGCTCCGAGAAGGCTAGGCTTGACCACCGTCCACACAAATAAACTACAGCTGAATCTACCTTTACTCGCACACCTGTGCGGTGAGATGAAGCTCGTACCTGTGCACCACCACCCGTTTGTCCTGTCCGTTCTTGAGCTCGCAGATAACGGAAGTTGAGGACAGGTGAGAGTACGGCAGCACCTCCTCCCCCAGCAGTAGGTTTAACAGACTGCTCTTACCCGCAGACGTCTCACCTAAGGAGGAAACAGGGGAGCTTTTAATTATTGTCAGAGGACATGGTGTATGATTAAGAACTCTGAAGTGGTAATTGAACGAGACATCGCTCCAGACCATTGACAATATTGTTACAAGCCAGGAAAAAAACCGTAACCGTATTCTTCTTTTGCCATACTTAGCTGGAAATAAAGCGTCATGCTTTTCAAAACAGCCTTATTAGTAGTGCAATGCAGCCTCACATGTTTTAGATACATCGGCTCAACCCACTCTCGTCAATAAGCGTGCTGGCTTCTTTTACGTCAGATATATACATGTATACAATGACGAAAAATATCGCAAGCTACTTAATACGAAGAAAATCCCATGACTCCTATATAGATAAGTAGTTATTCTGGATAAAATTCAAACCATGCTGGTTGTGCCTTAGTAACAACCCCTTTAAATTTCCCTACCAGCGACGAGGATGGGACAGTCGCCTTTCGACAGGTTTTCAATCTGCTGCCTCAGCTGGGTCTCGTACCCAGGGATGTTAGCTTCTGCTTCTTCTTTCGTCTGTTCGTCCAGGTTCGCCAGAAAGCTATCAGGGAATGACGAAATTTCACAAAACGTGCTCATAAAAATGAAACTCTCCAAGAAGTACTTTTCCAACAGCCTGTCCAATTAACTTATATTCACTTTTCATAGCTACATGTATTGCATTAGGAGTGACATAAATAATTTATTAGTCGATATTCCAAAGCCTCAGTTAAATCGTTAAATGAAATTTCTGAATGCGTTTGCTTATTTTTCTTTCACACAACGTTAAGCCTAGGGACGTACCGTCATAATATGCTTTATCAGCTGGTCATTTTCAACACATCCCGCCAGGGGGCTCTCTTTAAGAGTAAGTTGCAGCTCACCTTGATAGGTCTTCGCAAGTCTGAATCAGCTCCTCTCGCTTTCTTTTGTCATCTTCTATCAACATCTTCATAACAGACGTGGCCTGGACAAATTCGAAAACAAACCGATAATCATGGTTTCACAAATGGTTTACAAACAACAGACAAGCGACAGGAATACGCAACTTGGGAAAATACCATATATAAAATGTGATGTAGGAGTTAAGCAAGGATCCCGAAGGCAAATTTTTTCTCATGTTTTAATTTCGCCAATTGACATTTCCTTGATTAGTATTTCCTTGGTTTGATATTTTTAGAAAATTCTTTGGTCCTTATCTTTCCTTAAGCCTAACATCTGCTTGCAGAAAAGGGGCGTGAGGCATCGAGGGCCGAAAGGTTGTTTTCCGAGCTTAATTACCGTTTCCTGTTCCTGTAGTTCTGTTTTCATATACTGTGGCTCCCTTGAAACCATTCACTATCAGATACGAATACCGCACTAACTTTATTAGAGACCAGGATAGTCGTAAACAGGTGTCTATACTATAATAGTACTCTCCGAGCAGAGGTTCTGTTTTTTTACGTGCTTTGGGCGTTTTTATCGTGTTTTTTTTCTCAAATTTTGTACCGTTTTCTTTGTCTCCCGGACTGTGGGACCTAAAGCAAACGGCTAAAACACATAAGAAAAATAAACAGCCGGAACCAAACCTCTGCTTGGAGAGTACGCCTAAAGAACGCAGGTTTTTTTCCCGATCTTACCGTTTCCTGTTCCTGTAGTCCTGACTTCGCCGCTTCCTCCTCTCGGCACTTCTGCTTGAGCAGCTCCTTGAGCTCAGGAACGGTGTCCAGCCCGTCATAGTTAATCTCGTACGTCTCCAGTAGCTCTATGACGTTTTCCAAATCATCGTCCTCGATGTTGTCTACGTCCTCCTCCGTCAAGGTGAACTCCTGTCCGGTCGCCATCTTGAGGTCGGCAGGTCAATGACCTTGTCGTAAATTGTTCCTTTTTAACGGTTGTCCTGTGGGATTGGGATGGTGCAGTGTTAGTCTATCAAAGTATTAGGTTAAGCTTACTTAATCGCGTAATTATTTATACTGCACGACGTACGTTGTAATTTATTTGGTAAGGAACAAGACACTTGTACTGGCGGGAAAACAAAACATTTTACTGAGTATGACTAAAAATTTGAGTCAAGTCGTCAGGTCTTATCGATCTGAAATTAAAACAGCATTTTCATTGAAATAACGACCCCTCCAATTCTATTGATTTTTAACTTAAGCTCGGGTGTCATTATGAATTTGTCACAGCGTTCTCAGCCAGTCGCCCATTGTATTCAGTCTTCTATTTGCCGTTACACCCACCCACATGTAGGTGTGCATTGAGTAAAATCGTGCGGCAGGTCGGGTCAAACAGGTCGAGTTACGAACAGCACAGGTTCGAAAGCCGATTGGGCGGAAATATCAACAACAGCGGTAACTGTAAATTCTTGGTGTCAAAACAGGCAAGAGGGAACATTTAATTAAGAACGAGCACGCCGTTCGACAGGTTGACAAAGTAAACAACAGCTACACACTTGATATAAACCTCACGGCGGGTTCATATGTGCAGTTTGTCACAACTGACAGTCAAGAACTCTTGTTTGTTTACAAACTGCTCTGAGGCGTTATTAAGGCCCACTGGGTTCGATAAGGGTAACGCCCACTGAGGGTAACGCCCAAAAGAAAAAGTACAAATATTTTCTGTGGGAGCCTAGATATAGAGTAAAGTATCCACATTTCTCATATCGCTATTGTTAAATACACGACACGACATTACATTAGACCTCGCCTTTTCATCTCCTACCCTTACTCAGCCACAAGTGGTCCGGAAACAGGGCACATGTTATGAAATTGTTACCCACCGGCACGTACCTTATTGCCCCCTACTCCGTCGAAAACACTCGATAGTTCACGCCAACGTTCATCGCATACATGTACCAAGCACTGATCTTTAGACCCTGTCGTGCACCGCGAACTTTGACCGACCAGGTATCTTATTTGTGTGAGAGCCGCACACCGTATGACTATCACGTGGAGCTGACTAAAGCTGACCCGTGTGCACTATGACCTCAACAGCACGCCTGCAACTTACTTCCGGGTTCAGCCGAAAATGAAAATTGTGATCAGACCTGCCTTGAATACAGGATTTTCCGCCTACGGAGGATGGTAGCCAGCTAGGAAGTACCTCTAGTTGACCGGCAGATTTAAGGTACACTTGCAGATACATTTCCCTCTGATTCTATAAACGTACGAGTCGGTCGTGCGGTCGTGGCCAACAATCGCCCACGACGAATTAATAACTAGTCACGACATTTGTTTTTATCGTCCCATCTTTTAGTGCCGTGATGCGAATACATTTGGCTTCAATCGATCTATATTGAAGTAACAGCACTTTTTGAAATGTTTTCCATTTCTATGCATCAGCATAATGAGGAAGTAGGCAGTATCGAGACATTTAAGTAAACAACAGTGTCTTTAGAGAATGAAATACCATATAATTGTCTCCGTCACTGTGAGATCGATAGCAGCATTAACATGGGAAACGTACTTACGTGTGACTTGTAGCTCCGACTGCGTGTGTCGCCTGCTGTAGAGCTCCAAGATCCTACACACAGGATGCCAACCGCTCACTGGAGTCGAAACCAAAACCTGCATTCATTTTCACGTTTCGTTCTCCGATATGTGCCAGACAGATTTAGTACTTGAACGGAAACACGTCCTCTCTCTGTGAGCATCAAACCAACTCGGGAATGTTCCACTTATTCACGGGGACGGTGCCATAAATTGCTTGGCATACTTTGTATTCTCTGCTTATCCGATAGTTGAGACATCACTCTTTGGTGTCGATGTTTGCCTTTAATAACATGATGGAAAGAGAAGACGTAAATGTTGACCTTAACGATGCACCATTAGATTAACTGATTTGAACCAACCGACTGGCTGTATGCAGGGACCGAAACCGAAACCTGTATTTCCAAGTAGATGATGCAACTTCTGACACTCCACTTCCTAGAAATGCTGGCTGAATATCAATTACTTTTATATGTATGGGGGTGAATGAGCTGGTGTGTAATATACAGGGATATCTATGGCATCCGAAGCTCATTTACAGCAATATCCTGAAACGTGTTGAAGTACTTTGAACAATGTAAAGCGGAAGTGTAATAGGATACTTTTTGAAGACAAAGCTTATATCCAAGATTAAGGGTGGTTCACCCTTTACAACCGAATCATCTAAAATAAATAAACGGAATTATGTAGTCAATGTCCTTTTTTAAAATGTTTTTTATGGGTTAATTTAAATTATGTAGTTAGTGTACTTTTTATTTCCTTACTCCAGTATGGCGGAGGCTGGAAACAAGATGACCCTTGGTACTGAGGGTGCTGGGAACGAGGTGACGCTCCCTACTGAGGAGGAAGTGGACGAGATCGACAAACTGGCAAAGGCTGTCAAGGTGATGTGACGTCATTATGTTTACTGAGCTCTGTTCTACTAATTAAACAAAGTAGGATAATAAGGAAAAATCTATATACAATCAGGTGGGGCTAAACGTGTATAAAATATACTCACAATGGTTGTCTTTGAGAAAGGCATGGTCGACCAAGAGGGAAATATTTCAAAAACGATTATTATTATAAATTGTTTTCTTTGGTTTATCAGGAAAAGTAGGAAAATTAAAAGCTCATGTTGTGGCGACAAAATATCTTTGAAGTTGCTGTCTCTTGATGTTCGTTTATAAAACTCTTTGCATGATGTAACAAAGTATATTGTATCGTTGCATCTACAGCTCGCCAAGAAAATGAACCTTTCTCTGAAAGGTTTAAAAGGTCTGAATGACATCAAGCACAGACTGAAGCTACACCTACTGGAAAAGGCGGGAAAATCACGCAAACCTGGCGAG